>NC_060890.1:25631999-25644499 GCF_014805685.1 Silurus meridionalis
CCGTCCAGAATGGCCAGCAGGGGAAGCACTAAAGACTTCAGCTCGTGCTCTACTGTATACTAAACAAGCAAGAAACTTTGTCCTTGTCGAATACATTGCACCGAATCTGATTGGCTAATGCGTAAAAATGTCACGTGATATTACCCGCTTACAGATCTCCATCAGCACGGCAACGTCTTCCTCGTCCAGTAGCTTGGTGGACATTTCCTCCACCTGAATGAGAACTTCCTGATCAGATGACCTGCTTCCTGCAGTACCTTCAGACGCAGACATTATTTATGAGCATATATCTCTGAGTACTCTATTTTTCTTTTAATATTCATGAAATCACCTTACCATCAACGTTCAAGGAACGTTCCTTAGATGTGCTCCTCTTCCAAAGTAGGCCGAGGAAGGTTTTGGAACGCTGCAATGAGATCCCACCTTCTTCTCTTCCATCTTTCTGCTTCTTTTGCTTCCTTTGTTCTTCTTCTGAATGTGTGTGGGACAACAAAAAAACATTAATTACATTCATTGCATATATTACACGACCATAACATCTATATTTAAACACCTGAGACAGTCATGTGACTTTGGGTCCTGCGGATGGGTGGACCAGGTCGACTTAGTGCCATCAGGAGAGATGTTTTTCTTCCTTCTCTTCTCTCGTCTCCTCCTTCTCCTCCATTATTACGTATGGCAGAGTCGTGCAGGAGCTCGGTTGGACCACAGCTTAGACTCGTCTCATTCTGGAACTCATTTTCTGTGGGATCTGTGAGAAACTGAGCTTCTGTGAAGCTGGAAGTGTCAGTAATTTGAGACCTGAGGGGCAGTGATAGAGGCAGCGTGGCCTGAGAGATACCAGCGACTGAGCTGAGGGGAGTTCCGGAGGACAGAGAGGAAGCGGAGGACCAGTCAGAGCCCCGCGATGATGAATGGAATGTTCTACTGCTTCCTAAAAGTAATTGATAGGTCAACAGAAGTCAGAACTTTCACAGGATTATTTGGGAATTAGGTCTGGTTTCTTACGTTTATCAATCCAGCTGTACTCGGCCATGAGCTCCTGGTAAGCTGGGTATCTCCCTGCCTCCTGATCATCAAACCAGATTTAATAGTTTCAGTCTATATTTATATAAACACGTTCAACAAAGTGAGTATTCGAGTGATGGAGAAACTCTAAACACTTACCACCTGATCCTACAGCAATGTAAATATTGAATGCAGCACCTTACGAACACACACACACACACACACACACACACACACACACACACACACACACACACACACACACACACCTTGATAGTCAGTGTGAGGTGATGTTGGCTCTTCAGGACTTCCACAGCTCTGCTGTGAGTGATATCCTCAAAGCTCACACCATTGGCTGACAGGATCTGATCCCCCATCTTAATCCCGCCCTGCTCAGCCAATCCTCCTGGATCCAGTCTGTGTGCTCACATACACATACACGCACACACACACACACACACACACACACACACACACACACACACACACACACACACACAAAGAAATATAGAAATGATACATTAAATTTAAATATATAATTAAAGAAATATAATGTTTTGTTTGTCAGTTAAACAGACAGACAGACAGATAAATGGATAGACAGATAGACATAGAAACAGACAGATACACAGACACACAGATACATGGACAAACAAATAAATAGGCAGACAGGCAAATAAACAGACAGATAGATGAATGGGCAGGCAGACAGATAAATGGAGAGACAGACACATTAATGGGCAGATAAAAAAGCAAACAGACAGACAGATGACCAGACAAACAGACAGACAAATAAACAAAAAAACATATAATAGACAGAGAGACAGATACAAAAGGCAGACAGATTAACAGACAGACACACAGAAAGATGGATACAAAGACAGACAGGAGACAAATGCATGGACAAACAGAAGAGAGATGAACAGGCAGACAGAGAGACAGATACAAAGACAGACAGGAGACAGATGAATAGACAGACCGAGAGACAGATAAACAGACAGAGAGACAGATACAAAGACAGACAGGAGACAGATGAACAGACAGATCGAGAGACAGATAAACAGACAGAGAGACAGATATAAAGACAGACGGGAGACAGACGGACTGACAGATAGACACATAAATTGTCCGAGAAACAGAGATAAACAGAAGACAGGTAAACAGACAGAGAGACAGATGAACAGAAAGACACAGACAGATATAAAGACAAACAGGGGACAGACAGACAGACGGTGGTTCTGACTTGGAGATGTAGATGCCGAGGCCGTACTCTGTTCCTCCACGGATGTTGAGGCCGAGACAAGGCTGTGAGAGAGACGTAGACAGGTGAACTGTACGACATAGAGCGCCATCTTCCCGACTTCCTGACAGGGACACGCCCCCTTCTTCTACCACCATCCTGCGGTGGATCAGATCTACCCTACACACACACACACACACACACACACACACACACACACACACACACACATATACACAAAATAAAGTCTTTTACACATGTGTCCCCCTGAAAGCTCCCAACAAGGGTAAGTACATAAGGACAGGTGTGTAATGGTCACCAGGTGGTCTTCTCATTGGTGTATATGACCCCAGGGACACACCCCACTCTCTGGAGGACCAATCGGAGACGCCGGTGACCTGTCAGAACTGTCACAGCACTGCTCATGCTGATGTTCTCCAAACTGACACCATTCACTTCCAGAAGCTTGTCTCCAACACACAGACCTGCCTGCTCTACACACACACACACACACACACAGACACACACACACACCTGTCAGTTCCTTTTCTAAAAGTGCTAAAGATGGAGCTCTGGGTGGAACTTCCTCTTTCTTTCTTCCTCTCTCTCTCTCTCTCTCACACACACACACACACACACACACACACACACACACACACCTGCAGCACTGTTGGACACTACTTTGCTGATGAAGATGTTGAGTCCGTGCTCGGCTCCTCCACGAACACTGAAGCCCAAATGACCTTCTTCTGTCTGATCCACAGTTACTGTCACTGTCTCACCATGCAGATCATCTGCAACACACACACACACACACACACACACACACACACACACACACACACACACACACCACACACACATGCACACACACACACACGCACACACACACACACACACACACAAAACTGTTGAATTCTGCTTTCTGATTACACACATCTCTCTCTCTCTCTCTCTCTCTCTCACACACACACACACACACACACACACACACACACACACAGTTCGGCTCACCCTCTACGATGGTCTTTCCACCAGCTGGCATTTGTCCTGGAGATGGAGATCTGTTTCTATTGTGACCTTGGTGTGATCTTGTGGATCGCTGTGGACTTCCCATAGTTTGTGTGTGTTTGTGTTCTTGTGTGTGTGTGTGTGTGTGTGTGTGTGTGTGTGTGGATCAGGGTGATGTTTTGTTATAATCCTGACACATTGCTCCTTGTCACCTCAAAATCAAAAGATATCTGTCCAGGAGATCAGAACCTAAAGACTTCCTGGAAGAAACTGAGAGCATTCACAGAAGAAGAAGTGTGTGAGAGAGAGAGAGAAATAAAAAAAAGATGAATACAGCTGTACAAAACTCTTTATTTCTTTCTTTTTTTCTTTCTTTCTATTTTTCTATCTTTCTTTCTTTCTTTCTTTCTTTCTTTCTTTCTTTCTTTCTTTCTTTCTTTCTTTTGTTTCATAATTTTTTTTATACCCCATTTTCTTTCATTCTCTAATTCTTTCTTCATTTATTCCTTCCTTTTGCGATTCCTTTCTTTCTTCCTTTTATTCTTCCTTTCATTCTTCCTTTGCTTTTCTTTTCCTTCCTTCCTTCCTCTTTCCTTCTTTCCCTTTTCTCTTCCTTCCTTTCATTCTTCTTTCCTTCTTTCCTTCCTTTCGCTCCTTCCTTCCTTCCTCCCTTTTCCATTTCCTCTGCTTACTGTCTTCCTTCCTTTCACTCTTCCTTCCTTCCTCCCTTCTTCCATTTGCTCTTCCTTTCATCCTTCTTTCCTTACTTCCTTTCACTCTTTCTTCCTTCCTTCCTTCCTTCCTTCCTTCCTTCCTTCCTTCCTTCCTTCCTTCCATTTGCTCTTCCTTCCTTCTTTTCTCTCTTCCTTCCTTGCCTAGATGTAACAGGCTAAAAACTGTGAATCATTCACATTGGATCAGGATTCATTTACAGTGATTCATCCTATATGATTCACGAGTCATGTGATCAGGCAGGGGCAGTTTATATCCTGAATTGTTACACACTCTGCTGCATCACAGTGCGGCGTAACATAACACGTGATATCTGCCCTCTTCCACATACATAAACTAATGTCAATGATTAGCTAATGTCACTTTGATTGACGGGGACAGAGACTGGCCCCTCCCACTTACACAACACAGCTAGTTTTAATTGGGTATAATCATGAACTGAACCAATATTGTCTATAATCCAGGTACCAGAATAACATATAATGTAAATCTAACAACATCAACATTTTGGTACATTTCTGTTAATTAAGAAATAGAAATTATACTGGTTTTAATAATGTAAAAAAAGTTAAATTTTATATATGTATATATTTTCACCCTGTTATCATTTATAAGGTTTATAAAGGAAAGTAACGGAGTCATGCGAAGTGACGTCATGACGTGGGTGGAGCTTGGTGTGCTTTAAAGTTTTATATATATATATATATATATATATATATATATATATATATATATATATATATATATATATATATTATAATAACGGGGAAATGACGTCACTTACGTCAATGTATGCTTAACTTTGTAACTAAGATTTAAAAATTGTATATATTTATTTTATAAAAAACTCAGGAAGAAGAAATAAAACGCTCCTGTCAGCGGTTGCTAGGCAACAAGTGAGCCGCCATGTTGCTCTGCACCTGTTTAGAAATAAAACATAAAGCGGAAAAAGAAAAATAACGAAATAAATCGCCTTTTTTTTACCGTAAGCGCCCTTTTTTACTGACTAACAATATATATTGACTTATTAGTGTATTTTTAAGTTGTCTGCTGTTTTCTTTTTTACCTGACATTTGTTTGTTGAAAAGACTTCACGACTCCTCCATTCATTCCAACGGCAGTTCCTAAGCCCCGCCTCCTACCGCTGATTGGTTGATATGTTTGTAATACAGGATTACAATTGGATGAATTGTTTTTCAATCATTTTGGTCCCATTTTATGATGCAGGTAAAGGAAAATGGTATTAATTTAGGTCAAACTGTGCATTTAATAAAATAAAAATATAAATAAAAGGTACACAAACTCGATTTAATAATTTTATTTTTATTTATGAGTCAGTTCCATCAGTTTAACATCTCATTCCATTGTGTCTAAGCAACTTATTAGTTCAGATCAGTGTTTATGATTAAACATGTAGTGCAGTTATTAGTTATTCAGGAATTAATACAAATTAAAACAAACCTTTTGATCTGTATTATATAATCTTGGTATATAAATGTAAATGTGCTTTGATTGCTACCAATATTTTAAAAAAATGTGTTTCAAATCATTGAGTATTTGTATTGATTTCAGGTGACGGTACAAAAAGTAAAATATCTAATCTCTTCTACATACACGTGATTGGCTGAGTGTCACACTGATTGGCAGGAAGACAAAGATTGGCCTCGTCCACCTAAAGAGCACAGCTAGTTTTGCAAAATAGGTGGCAGGAGTAATCAGGAAGAGAAAAAAATATAATGAAAGTATTAAATATTGACTGCAAGGCAGGTATTAAAGATGATAAACAGCAACTACAGTTCAAGTAACAGATTAAAATTCAGCACTTTAGCAGAAATCCAGTGAAAAATAGATCTAGTTTTGCTGTATGTACAGTGTGTGTTGCTGCATGTTGCTGTGTTCGGTCTTGGTCTTGGGAAAATGAGGCATCAAAACTGCTCGCTCCTGTAGGGAGTTTAGAGTCAGTCTGTCATTAACACGCTCCTAAAACCTTTAAGCATCAATACACAGAAGACACACTGCAATACATTCACCACACAGAGGAAAAAAACACACAATGAAGAAGCTGGGGTGAAAAAGAAATCGCAATTTCAGTTAGTTTCAGGAAAACAAAATGTTTGGGGGGGTGTATACTTCTGCACTTTTTTCATGTTCTTAAAATATCCGTAGAATTGCCTTAAGATCGGTGGTTTATTCGGCTTTCTGGACTTTCTTTACTGCCTGTAAAACTGATCTGAGATCAGCTTTATCTCCAAACTCCTTCTCCTGGTGCTCCATTAAAATACCCTGCAAATAAAGATCAATAAATAAACTTTAAAAATGAATGATTGTTCCAACAAAACAACAAAACGGTCAGACAGATTATACCATCACCTGATTCTCTGGTCCAATCACATAAAGGCCTCCAAGTATAAACCCCTCCCCTTTAATGTTGCCCTGGTAACCTTTCCTCCAGACACGCAGGATGTTTCTCCACATGGTGAAACGAGTGAAGCCTGAATAAGTCATCTTCCTCTGCTGGTAAAAAGTTCGCTGTCGTGTACAACAAATAAAAAAATGATCATGGTTATGATTCCAAATGATTCATGAGTCATTTGACTGAGTACAGCGTCTTTCTTTCTTTCTTTCCTTCTTTCTTTCTTTCTTTCTTTCTTTCTTTCTTTCTTTCTTTCTTTCTTTCTTTCTTTCTTTTCCTGTGGAATTGACTTCCTCTAGATATCCACAACAGCGACTTGGTCTCTATTTTTAAATCTAGTTTGAAAACACATCTTTTCAGGCATCAAATTATTGACAATTATTACGTCTTTTCTGTTGTACAGAGTTTCATTGTTTTAAACATTTGTTGTTAATTGTTTTGTTTTTATTGTATATAAGGTGTCTCTGAGTGTCACCGGGGAACCAGTGTAAAGCGCCTATAAATAAATTGTATTATTATTATTATTAAAATTATAAGGATTTACATTATTTATCACCTCTTTATCCCCCTAAAGCTGCTTTCAGATGTACATTGTTAAAAGCGCTACATAAATAAAAAGTAAATTGAATTAAATTGAACTGGATTGAACTAAAATATATCAATCTCACAGCAAATCTATCTGATTCCTCAGGAATACAAACCAGTAAGAAAATAAGAAATCATTATTCTGTTCCATATTCACGCGTCTAATTCTTATAAACACTATTTACAGATTACTCTGGAAATCGAGCGCATTATGAAGAGAGGCTAACTTTTAGGTCCCACTTTGGAATCTCAGACCTTCTCATCCAGGAAGATTTCTCCACTGAAGTAAAGTCTGAAGTTGTGTATCTCTGTCCCGATGTTCTCCTTCACCACGGCGTACAGAGGAACACCGAGCTCATCGAGCTCCGGCTTCAGAGAGAGGAGCTCTGAGGCTTCCTGTTATTAAACACACACACACACACACACACACACACACACACACACACACACACACACAATTAATAAAGAATCTATCTATCTATCTATCTATCTATCTATCTATCTATCTATCTATCTATCTATCTATCTATCTATCTATCTCCAGACACACACACACACACACACACACACACACACACACACACACACACAATTAATAAAGAATCTATCTATCTATCTATCTATCTATCTATCTATCTATCTATCTATCTATCTATCTATCTATCTATCTATCATCTATCTATCTATCTATCTATCTATCTATCTATCTATCTATCTATCTATCTATCTATCTATCTCCAGACACACACACACACACACACACACACACACACACACACACACACACACACAATTAATAAAGAATCTATCTATCTATCTATCTATCTATCTATCTATCTATCTATCTATCTATCTATCTATCTATCTATCTATCTATCGAGCTCAGTTCTGTAATACGAACAAACACAAAGACACACACACACACACACACACACACACACACACACCTCTCTGCACAAAGATCATCCTGGTCGTCTGACAGCCATAATCACTGCTCCGCTTTTCCTCCAAAGTGAAATCGCTTTAAAGCACCTGTCCTCTGCATCTCCATCATTTACACACACACACACACACACACACACACACACACACACAAACACACACACACAAACACAAACACACAATCAATAAGCAACTAAAAAGAAACATTAATGTATAGTTGAAAAGAAATGTACAGTGTTACTACTAATAATAACTCATAAACATGTGATACTGTGATGTCATCTGCAGACACCAGTAATACGAATTTAATTCTAACATTACTCTGTTATCTAATGGACAATGTGTGTGTGTGTGTGTGTGTGTGTGTGTGTGTGTGTGTGTGTGTGTCTCACCACCTGTGGTGCTCCTCAGCTCGGCGTTAGAGAGTGTGCTCAGTGAGCTCGGCTGTGGTTTAGTCAGGAGCAGGTCCGTGTTGAGCAGCAGGACAGAGAGGACGATCAAACCAGCAACTAACAGCCACACGTCCACACTAAACCCTGCGATACTCACTAACACTACACACCATCACGAGACAGGAAACACAAGTGTGTGTGTCAGTGAGAAGTATAACAAAACACGGGAAGTGATTATGATCATGCATTAAGTCCTAATTATAGGTTTATATGGTACAGGTTAAAATCTTCTCTTTCAGGTGAAGGGAAAATGCCATTATAATTTTAGTGCATGGGCGTCCCAATACTTTTATAATTATAATAATATAAACTTTTTATAATATAATCATATATAATTTTTCTGTAGTTTTTTTTAATATTAGGTTTGTTTAATAGTAATTCAGATTGGTCAGAATATTGCAGCTACATGTTTATATTAAAATGCTCGTTCTGGTTATTGTTTCCATAGTAACAGCACAATTTTGGTATTGATACGGCAAAAGTAATACTACCAGCTGTAGTAGTAGGAAAAGTAATGCTAATAGTAGTGTTAGTAGCAGTATTTACAGAGGACTAAGTTTAGTACTAGCAGTAATCGTTGTAGTAGTATTTTGTAGTAGTCGTAAAATTAATACTAGTAAATGTAGTAATAGTTTTAATAAAAGTAGTAGTAACATGAGTGTTGTTATTATTGTTTTTAGAACTAATGCAGTTGTGAAACTAGTAATAATTTTGGTAATAGTACTACTAGATCTATTGTTAATTTCACTAAATAAACTACTAGTAGTAGTCTTAGTAATACTAGTAGTAATCATAGTTATAAAATTGGTGGTACTAAGAGCAGAAGTACTAATAGTCATGCTAGTATAGTATAGTATTTACATGCTAGTATAGTAGAATAGTATTTACATAGTACCAAAACTAGTACTGGCATTAGTAGTTGTATTTGCATTTTGTAGTTGGCATAGAATCAATACAAGTAGTGGCAGCAGTAGTTTTAATAATCGTAGTAGTAACAGAAGTGGCATTTTTAATATTTATAAACGTAATACTGGTAATCATGGTATTAGGTGTTTATATAATTGGGTATTTATGTAAGTGATGTATTTATAAGACTAGTACTAGCAGTAGTAATTTAATTAATAAGCACTAATACTAGTTTGTTTTAATAATAGTGGTAAAGTAATGGTACTATTACTGCTATTTGTAGAATTCCACCTTCTAATTCCAGGAGCATGTAAAGAAGTAATACTAATCTCTGTGATAGTAATTGCAGATGTACTTATAGTAGGGCTATTTCTACAACTAGTAGTATTTACTTACTAAGTAGTAGTTGTAGTAGCTAGAGAAATAATACTATAAGTTGGAGTACATTAATGCTATTAATACAATTTATAGCATTAATGCTAGTAACTGTAGAAGTACTAATATATTTGGTAAAAATTGTAGTATAAGAAGTAATTACTATAGTAGTAACTAACCCTAGTAGCAGTATTAGTAATACTAATAGAAATACTGATAGATTTTACATAGTACTATCATTAGTAGAAGAGTATTTAGATTCTTGTTCTTTGCTCCTTTTATGCCATGATTTTAAAGATTAGAATTATTCTGCTGAAATACTCACTGTTTTCACCCGAAGTTGAATTCACACCTCACACACAGGAATTACACGTTTTTGTCACGACTCATAGCTGAGAGTTTCAGTCGCTTCACAGCATCAGCTACACGACTCGATGATTTTATATAAAAACCTGTCAAGCTGATTTGCATAAGGAAGAAATCAGCCAATCAGGAGCTGTCTCGTCTCATTTGGGCAGGGCTGAGCTTGATGAAAAAAAAACAAACATAACATAACAAACATAATGAAAGGTCCTAATTCTCTCTATAGGAACACTGTCCAAAGAGTACACACACACACACACACACACACACACACACACACACACACTCACACACACACACACACACACACACACACACACACACACACTGACCTCGAAAGTGTGTTTGGAACTCAGGTTTCCGTGAAAGAGCGTAAAGCTTCAGAGAGCACGACTCCCACTGTACATTTCCCACTACACAAGTCAAAACTCTAATCATAACTGCTCTTCCTACACACACACACACACACACACACACATAGAAACACACACTTTTAATCACACACTGCAGTGCTGCAGAACTACTGTGAAGAAATAACTGAGCTCTAAATAAGAGCAGGGTGGTGTGTGTGTGTGTGTGTGTGTGTGTGTGTGTGTAGGAAGAGCAGTTATGATTAAGTTCTGACTTGTGTTCTAGTAAAAAAAAAAAAAAAAAAAAAAAAAATGAATTCCACAGAAGCCTCTAAATGTTGTAAGAGGCAATTGTTTGTTTGGTTTATTTGTTTGTTTAACTAGTAGTCGTAATACTAGTATTACTAGTACAAATACCGTATTTTTTGGACTATAAGCCTATAGTCGGACTATATTTTTCACACGTTTTGAACTCCGCGATGAAATTATGTCGGAAACGAAAAAGCGCACCTCACCTGTGTTCTGAGCTGCACGGCATCGGGAGAAAAAACTTCCACGACGATGACAAAAGATAAACTCCTGAGAGAAAAACAGTGGTACTTTGGCCTACGAGTTTAATTAGTTCCATGGACGAGCTCGTATCTCAATTTGCTCGCACATTAAATCAGTTTTCAGATTGAAAATACTTAAAATGGCATTAATCCGTTCCAACCCTCAAAATGACCCCGTTTTTATATTTTATTTTATTAAATTGGAAAATACATTTCTAAATAACTAATCTTGTATAAAAACATAATAAAAGTGTATGTAAAGATATAATAAGGTTTTATTCAGTGTATTTTCCTTGGAGATGAGACGACTTGAGCTAACGAAAACGCCGGAGGAGTGTGTGTGTGTGTGTGTGTGTGTGTGTGTGTGTGTGTGTGTGTGTGTGGAGGGGGTAGAGGTGATAAGCGGAGGGAAAACTCGTTTTTTGCTATCACTCCTGTACACTACGTATCCCTAAACTTTATAATTGTAACTTTTTCTTCTTTGCTTATCTTAATTTTTGTCTCAGTTTTCGTTTTCTGGCTTCGCTTCGCCGTCCAGCAGCGGCGTCTCGAGCTCGTACCTCAATTTTTCGCTCGCGTAACAAAGCAAAAAAATCAACCGAGTGACCGCTCGTACCTCGGAAAACTCTATTTAAAAATACTAAAAAAATACTTTTACAAGGGGGCATGAAATTTCTCCTTCAATCGTCCATCAGCTGGTCTGTTTGATCTGTTCTTCAGCATCACACGACTCAGTTGATTCAGTAAACAATGTTTGATAGCAGATAACAGATCAAATATTCACATCCGTCTCCCTGAGATCTTCCAGATGAAGGTTAGTTTTAAAGTAAGCAGCAGTTTCATGTTGAACAGTTTATGAATCTTAATTGTATCCTAATTGAGTTACTTGGTGTTTGGTGACGAAGAGCTGCTTTACATCAGAATCACTGAGTCGATAACACACAAGTGATTCAGAAGAAGACGACTGATGCTTCTGCAGTCAAATCAACTAGTTTCTAACTGATTAATCATTCGATTGTTAATCATTAATATAATAATATATCACGTGTCAGCAGTCGTTCATGCAGTGGGACACAAAATCATGATCCTACTAAACATCTACTTCATTTAGAGAACAATATTCAGCAATCAGACTTTTCTTTATCACTCACTAGACACTGTTCACCTCCTTCTTCCATACGGATCAGTTTTCTGTTCTGATCTCAACAAGTCTGAGCAAAATACTGAGTAGGATCCAATCAGAGGCCGCAGTTTTATAATGTCATCATGTAGAACCTTTTACAAAGTATTTTACAGTATTTTAAAACTATGAAAATACAAAACACAAGTATTTTAATACAAAATATGAAGCCGTTTTCATCAACCCTCTCGAATACAAACGACACAGGGAGTAGCAGTATTAGTAGTTATAGAAGTGTTACTGTAGAAGAAGTCTTAGTAACAGTAATACATTGTGTAGTATTTATAGCAATGTGTAGTAATAAAACTAGTACTATTTCTAGTAGTAGTCATAACAGTAGTAATAATATGTACTATGTAGTACTAATAGTTGTATTAGAAGCCTAAGTAATA
>NC_060890.1:25649499-25689499 GCF_014805685.1 Silurus meridionalis
GTATTGGAACACCTGAATATTCCACCAGTATCTGGTTCCTCCTGAAATTTTTTCTTAAACTAGGAAACCCAAACCTGGTCCAGCATGACAATGAGCTCCATGAAAATCTGCTTTACATTGGAATAATTGACTGCACCCCAAAAGGCACACTCCAAACTCTAGTAGAACATCTTTCCAGAAGTGTGGAGGGTAGAAAAGCAAACGTGGACTAAATGTCTAATGGGATGTTCAAGAAGTATCTGTAGTGAAGTGTCCACAAACATTTGCCAATAAGTGTATATCAGAAATACTTATAGTTGCTAAAGAAGTAGTAGTAATGAATACTAAGACTAATAGTAGTACTAGTTGTGGTTGTCGTAGGGATAATAACACTACTAATAGTAGTAGATTTTTTGGAAATAGTACTAGGAACAGTAATAATACTAATGGTATTTCCAAAAACACTAGTAGTCGTATTTGTGGTCTTAATAATAGTAATAGTATTTGTGGTAGTATTTATAACACTAACTAGTAATAAGACTAGTGGTGGTTGTAGTCACACCAGTAAGATTAGTTAGTAGAACTAAAAGTTTTATTTGTAGTAATAATAGTAGAAATATCAAGTACTAGCAGTATTTCTAGTATTATAGTATTTACTAGTATAAAAGCATCAACTAGTACTAAGACTACTACCAGGCCAGGAGAAGTATAGAGAAGGTCAGAATGAATTTCATTGTGTGTTTGTGGATTTAGAGAAAGCATACGACAGGGTGGAGAGAGGAGTTGTGGTATTGTATGAGAAAGTCTGGTGTGTCAGAGAAGTATGTGAGGGTGGTGCAGGACATGTATGAGGACAGTGTGACAGCAGTGAAGTGTGCAGTAGGAACAACAGACTGGTTCAAGGTGAAGGTTGGACTGCATCAAGGATCGGCCCTGAGCCCTTTCCTGTTTGCAGTGGTGATGGACAGGTTGAAGGACGAGGTCAGACAGGAGTCTCACTGGACTATGATGTTTGAGGATGATATTGTGATTTGTGGTGAGAGTAGTGAGCAGGTGGAGAAGAGCCTGAAGAGGTGGAGGTACATGCTGGAGAAAAGGGGAATGAAAGTCAGTAGGAGTAAGACAAAGTACATGTGTGTGAATGAGAGGGAGGGCAGTGGAGGGGTGTGGTTACAGGGAGAGGAGGTGCAGAAGGTGGAGGAGTTCAGGTCCTTGGGGTCAACAGTGCAAAGTAATGGAGAGTGTGTTAGAGAAGTAAAGAAAAGAGTGCAGGCAGGGTGGAGTGGGTGGAGAAGAGTGACAGGAGTGATTTGTGATAAAAGAGTATCTGTGAGAGTGAAAGGGAAAGTTTATAGGACTGTGGTGAGACCTGAGATGTTGTATGGATTAGAGACAGTAGCATTGAGTAAAAGACAGGAGGTGGAGCTGGAGGTAGCAGAGCTGAAGATGTTGAGGTTTTCGTTGGGAGTGACAACAATGGACAGGATTAGAAATGAATTAATTAGAGGGACAGAGCATGTAGGACGTTTTGGTGAGGAAGGCGAGATTGAGATGGTTTGGACATGTGCAGAGGAGGGACATGAGTTATATTGGTAGAAGAATACTGATGATGGAGACACCAGGAAGGAGGAAAAGAGGAAGACCAAGGAGGAGGTTTATAGATGTAGTGAGGGAAGACATGCAGGTAGTTGGTGTGAAAGAGGCAGATGTAGAGGACAGGGGGGTATGGAGACGGATGATCCGCTGTGGCAACCCCTAATGGGAGCAGCCGAAAGAAGAAGAAGAAGAAGAAGAAGATAGCAGTAAACTAGTAGTTGGAGTAGTAGTAGATTTAGTAATAATAGTGTTCTTAGAATTTCAAACAGTAAAACTGGTATTTGTAGTAAAAGTAGTTTTAGTAATAGTAGTAGTCTTAGTGATATTAGAATTTATAGCAATGATACTAATAGTTGTAGTCTTAGCAATAGTAGTATTTCTACCAGAAATACCAGTAGTTAGTCATATTTTAGCAGTAATTATAGTAGTATTTATACCAGTAATACCAGTACTGTTAGTAATATTTTAGCAGTAATCATAGTAGTATTTATACCATTACCAGTAGTTAGTAATGTTTTAGCAGTAATTATAATAGTATTTATTTTTACCAGTAAAAGTAGTAGTTAGTAATATTTTAGCAGTAAAAACAGTAGTTGGTTTAGTAGTGTAATAGTCTATAGTATAATTCATAGCAGTAATACTAGTAGTTTTAGTAGTAGATTTAATAAAAAATAGTAGCAATAGTAGAACTACTAGTATTATTTATAGCAGTAACTAGTACTTATAGCAGTTCAACTAGTAGTAGTTAGTAGTAGTTAGTGGTTCTTCATGCAGAAGAAAACCCTAATGACACAGAAATAAGCAGAAACATTACTGTGTCGTTGAGCATGCTCGGGTCGGTGAGGGTCTCAGGCTCTTCCTGTCCTGCAGAGTCGTTCTCCGTCTGAGCTCCTGATTGGTCTTCGGCTTTGTCGGTGTGTGTGAGCTCAGCGTCTTCCTGTTCCAAAGGAGAACATTCTGCACTTTTATAATCATCATCATCATCAACAGTCTATTCTCTCTCTCTCTCTCTCTCTCTCTCTCTCTCTCTCTCTCTATCTCTCTCTCTCATATTTTGCTTTCATTTATTTCTCTTAAAAGGTTTCTTGGGGAAAAAGGTGTCACCTGCAGCATCTGAGAAGGTTCTGGATCAAACAGTTCCTCCTCTGCAGAGCCGATCAGAGTTTGTGGTGCATTATTGCTTCCTTCCTATAGGAAGTGAAATAGTAGTTAGTAATATTTTAGCAGTAATTATTGTAGTAAAAAAAAAGACATAACCGATAAAAAAATGCTTAGAAAAAGCGAGAATTTGGCGGTTCCACTTCAAAAACGTCGACTTAATAGGGTTGTCGAGTTAACCGAGGTCGAAATAACCGGGTTCCACTGTATTTTTACCAGTAATACCAGTAGTTAGTAATATTTTAGCAGTAATTGTTGTAGTATTTATACCAGTAATACCAGTAGTGTTAGTAATATTTTAGCAGTAAAAACAGTAGTTGTTGTAGTAGTGTAATAGTTTTAGTAGTAGATTTAATAAAAAATAGTAGCAATAGTAGAACTACTAGTATTATTTATAGCAGTAACTAGTACTTATAGCAGTTCAACTAGTAGTAGTTAGTAGTAGTTAGTGGTTCTTCATGCAGAAGAAAACCCTAATGACACAGAAATAAGCAGAAACATTACTGTGTCGTTGAGCATGCTCGGGTCGATGAGGGTCTCAGGCTCTTCCTGTCCTGCAGAGTCGTTCTCCGTCTGAGCTCCTGATTGGTCTTCGGCTTTGTCGGTGTGTGTGAGCTCAGCGTCTTCCTGTTCCAAAGGAGAACATTCTGCACTTTTATAATCATCATCATCATCATCATCAGTCTATTCTCTCTCTCTCTCTCTCTCTCTCTCTCTCTCTCTCTCTCTCTCTCTCTATCCTCTCTCTCTCTCTCTATCTCGCTCTCTCTCTCTCTCTTATATATTTTGCTTTTATTTATTTCTTTTAAAAGGTTTCTTGGGAAAAAGGTGTCACCTGCAGCATCTGAGAAGGTTCTGGATCAAACGGTTCCTCCTCTGCAGAGCCGATCAGAGTTTGTGGTGCATTATTGCTTCCTTCCTATAGGAAGTGACATCATGTGTGTCAAGGTAACAGCTTGGTTTTTTAAAAATTCATTTTTATGAATATCTCCCTACTTCTTATCTACTTTTTCGGTCTTTCTTATTTTCTCCCTTTTTCCTTTCTCCATTTCTCACCGCTCAAAAGATAAATTCTAAACTTATTTCACAATAAGTCCTTCCGTCCTCACCTCTTTTTCTCCTTCGTTTTGGCTCACTTGTCTCTCGCTCTCAGTTTCTTCAGGATTTCCCTCCTGGTAGTCCTCTGCGACCGGAACAAGTCCATTAGGAGGGTTCGATCCGCTTGAGTCCTAGAAATGAGTGTAAAAATCGTGTGATTGTCCCATTCAGAATCCTCACACTGTGCTGACTCTTCTCTTACTCATCTCAGCCAATCACGGCAGAGCGTGTAATGAAGGACCCAACCCCTTTTAAACGTGGCTCCACCGCTCACGGCAGATTGGATCCTGGTTCGTTTAGCATCTGACTGCCGTTTTGGTTGCCTTCTCTTTCACAAACGAATTCCAAACTGAGAGCAATTCTGTCGTAGCTGGAGTTGATAATGTGTGTGGTATTTTATGTAGCTGTCTGGGGTTTCACTGAATCACAAAGCTAACACTTTGTACCGCGGAAGTGGAGGAATGTTTTGGCTTGTTAGCCGACAGATAACAGGTCGATGAGGAGAAACGTGGAGCGCCTCAGGTTAGCCTTGTTCGCTTATTAAACTGTATCTGCTCACTGAAAATCTTCTACACTCTTCTAGTGCTGGAATTCAAGCGCAGTTCTTCGTTTTCTGTTCTTGTTTCTATTGAGGTTGCAGATGTGTTGTCTGGAGAAGGTAAAGTTCTGGCCATTTCCACTTTCAACTGTAGTACAAAAGAACGACATTTCCTGAGCTCTCTCAGTGGGAGGGGCATTCTCTTGCTTCCATGTCTATCGCCAGCCAATCGTGAGCCTCTGTATGATGTGTATGTGGAAGAGGGCACATGGTGCCTTCACTCCGAAGCTCTCCAACTGAGCAAGCATGGGTTCGATTGAAAATCTAGTAACTCCGATAATGTGTTGATTCCGATTCAGTCTTTATGATAAGTACGCAATGTGTGGTCAAAAGTATTTGGACACCTGCCTTTTCTAGCTATCTGTTTTTCTTTTCCAAACGGTTACCACATAGTGCTCTGTTCCAGCATGACAATGTCCCTGTGCACAAAGCCAGCTCCATGAAGATATCTTTAACATGGGATAAAGTGGAAGATCTTAAGTGGCCTGCTATAAATCTCTAAAATCCACAAGCACACTCCAAAATCTGGTGAAACATCTTTCCAGAAGAGTGGAGCTCATTGTAACAGCAAAATAAACACTGGATCTGGAATGGGATGTTCAGAAAGGACATAGCACATAGAATATCTATTGGTTGGGTGTCCACAAACTTTTGGCTGCACAGTGTATGTACAGAATAAGCTTCAAAAATATGCAGTTAAATAGTTTCTTCTTATTCTATTCTCGTATCTCTTGAGATTTTCACCTGTTTGGATCCTTCATTGTAATAAAAAGCAATATTTCTCCTCACCTCCTCCTTCGCTTGGCTTGGACTCGGTTCTACCTCGCTCTCTGGTTCTTCAGGGAGTTTCGCTGCATCATCTGTATCTTCTGAGATCATACCATTCACATCTGGAGGTTTTGATCTATCTGAATCCTGTCATAATCAAAATGCATGGAAGTGGAAAAAAAAAAGATGAAGATTTTTGCATCAAGAATCACCATCAACTTTCTCTGGGATTTTTTCAGTCTCTCGAAAAAAGAAAACCTCTTGATAGTTCTGTCTGCACTTCTCTTTTCCTCCCTTCCTTTTTCTTTCTCCATCAATAAGTAGAAACGATAATAAATACTGTATTACCTTCACAGTGGGTGTGACTTGTCTCCTCACCTCCGCTTCTTCTAAACTGGGTTCTATCACGCTCGCTGGTTCTTCAGGGTGCTTCGTTGCATCACCTGTGTCCTCTGAGATCATACCATCTGCATCTGGAGGTTTCGATCCACCTAAATCCTGCGAAAATCAGTATGCATGGAGGTGAAAAAAAGGACTTGCATAATGATTTACCATCACCAACTTTTTATTTTCTATCTGTCTAAATGATCTATTTCTTTCCCTTGCTTCTTCTTTCTCAAAAAAATGAGTAGAACAATGATCAGTGGTGTATCACCCTTACGGTCGACTCGTTCGCAGGTTCGTCTGTCGTTTCCTCATTCCCATCTCTAGAGGGCGCTCTGTCCGCATCTTTCGTCCCTGCCGTCTTTACGTCCTGGAGGTGAAGAACACAAGCGGCTGGATTCTGCAGCTTTCTTTCTTTTTTTCCTGTTCTGAGAATGGCGTTAAAAAGTGCTTGTAATGTAAAACCACCTGAATGGACAGCAGGGCGTCTATACGATGTTTCTGTCGCTGAGTAATGTACAGTAGCTAACAGATCATGTAGAGCTACCAGTTAAGCATTTTCTCCTAACCAGATATGCAAATGTGCTTGTACCATGATGTACAAGCTCAAAAACACCAACATCTGCACACACTCACTGCCACACACCCCCACCGCTCGACTCAGACTGGGGAGCCGTGCAGCCTGCAGCCAATTCCCCCTCTTTACCCCAGACGTGGAAGGAAATCGGCCACAGCCGTCTGTGCCCCGGTCTGTCTCGGGCAGGCCGCAATCAATGCAGTCTTATCAGTGTGGGGATGCACCTACCCATCATCCCAGATACCAAACTTCCACCCGCCTGACTGCACTTTTTGGGAGTCGCACTCGCCTTTAAACCAGCTGACTCAGCGTGGAAGACTCCATGGCGGTGTGACTGAATAAATCTCTTCCCAAAAGCCGGGTTTTGGCACGAGTGTGTAGAACTCGCTGACTCAGGGGGAAGAAAGAGGAGACAGGTGACAAGTGAACTGGCTTTATTCCACTGTAATTGTGCTTTTAAGATTTACTTTCCCTTTGCGGTGTTTTAAGCTCTAAACACACATGCAGACACACTCAGCTGGGCATCTCTCTCTCTCTCTCTCTCTCTCCCTGTCTCTCTGTCTCCCTCTCTCTTCCTCTCTCTCACGTGGCTCTTTTTTCCTCTTCCTCATTCACTGCAACAGAGAATATTAATTAGTTAAATTAGCTACAGGTGTATGATCCTTACTGCTCATTCCCTCTGGCTCCGCCCCCATCCACAAACCCGGGCCCCGGCCACATGCCTGCTGCCACAGTACCTTTTACACATCACCAACATCTGTACCTTTTACACATCACCAACATCTGTACCTTTTACACATCACCAACATCTGTACCTTTTACACATCACCAACATCTGTACCATTTACACATCACCAACATCTGTACCATTTACACATCACCCAATAACAAACATCTGTACTATTTACACATCCCAATAACACCAACATCTGTACCATTTACACATCACCAACATCTGTGCCTTTTACACATTACCAACATCTGTACTATTTACACATCCCAATAACACCAACATCTGTACCTTTTACACATCACCAACATCTGTACTTTTTACACATCACCAACATCTGCACTATTTACACATCACCAACATCTGCACTATTTACACATCACCAACAACTGTATAATTCACACATTACCAACATCTGTACCATTTACACATCACCAACATCTGTATCATTCACACATTACCAACATCTGTACCATTTACACATCACCAGCATCTGTACCATTTACATATCACCAACATCTGTACTATTTACACATCACCAACATCTGTGCCTTTTACACATTATCAACATCTGCACCATTTACACATCACCAACATCTGTACCATTTACACATCACATAATACCACCAACATCTGTTCCATTTACACATTACCAACATCTGTATCTTTTACACATCAACATCTGTACCATTTAAACATCACCAACATCTGTACCATTCACACATCACCAACATCTGTACCATTTACACATCACAAACATCTACCATTTACACATCACAAACATCTGTACCATCAACACTACACTACACCACCCTTTACCACTACCACCCTCACCACCACCCTGAGTAAATGCCAGGTGCAGTATTTGTGGAGCAATCGGAGTCCAGTGAGCACATTATTTATATGTATTTAATATGACTATATCTGATCCCTCACCTGCTGTGCGGCTCGTATTCGTTCCTCTTCCTCTTTGAGCCGCTTCTGATGTTCGGCCTCCGCCTTGCATTTCTGCACCTCCTCCGCCACCTGCCTCTTGTATTCTGCTTTCTAAGCAAAAGTAACCAGACATGACATGAGCATTTCTGTAAAATGAATCTCACATTTCAGTGCTGTTTCTACCTGTTACACAGGTGAGTTTACTTATTTACTTATTTAACGTTGATCAGGAACTATTTTGTCTTTCCGCTGTGCCTTCGTTCATCATACATTCACTGATGTTTGATGATCCTGGCCTTCAAAATACTTTCAGATCAAAAAGAATATAAGTGGTATTGCCCCTCGCTTGTATTTACCCCCTGCTGCTGTGATTAATCCCATAGCTCCCGATTTATTGCTCCATTATGCCCCCTAGTGGACTGATCCTGGGAAAGTAAATGTATAAAAATAAAAGGGAACTGCATCTTCCTGACCTTCTTGGCGTCCTCCATGTTCTCCTGGTATCTGTAGATGTAGTGAGCGAGGAACTCAATGGGGTCTGGGGGCCTGAGCTCCACCACTTCTACCAGAGCTTCTACTAAACATCTCCCCACTGTCTGTTTTAGGTACTCTGAGTCCATCCTGACCAGAGGAAAACACACACACACACACACACACACACACACACACACACACACACACACTTTACTGGCAAATAAAGTTAAGCAAGCAAGCAAACAAATAAATAAGCAAAAAGTTGGAGTAGATGGCTAAATAAATAAATACAAGAGTAACATGTAAATAAATAAATAAATAAATAAAGGCAAATAAAAGCAAACAAATAAATAATCAAGCAATAAAACAAATATATCAGTGCATAAGCAAGAAAAGTAATTAAAAAATTTAATAGAAATAAATAAATAAATAAACGGTAACCAATAAAGTGAATAAAAGATTAAGCATTAGAAAAACAAACACGTGCACAAAAAGGTAAATAAACAAACAAACAAATAAATAAACAAATAAATAAATAAATAGTGACTATCAAATAACTAGTAAAGCAGTATTTAAACAAATTAATCCACATACATTAACAAGTCATTATATATCTGCAGGCAAACAAACAAACTTTATTATATATTTTATTATTGTAAAAATTTAACTAAAGTAAAAAAATAAACTCGTTCATGCGACTTCCGGTTACGAGCTGCCCAACAGTAAAATCATGTTTTTTATCGTTTTATTTTTCTCTTATTTCCTGAAAACTTGGTTAAAATGTTGAATATTTGCAGTTTGTCTCTAAAATAAGAACATAAGTAATTTTAAATGCTAAAAGTTTTACCTGCTATAAAATCCTTCAACGGCAACCGTCCGCGACTGTTTTCCGTTTCTATGGTAACCGTGCAACACCGACAATCTTCCCTCAGAAACAAATAAAGGTTCCTACGGCGAAATCAAAATTAAAAATGAATGAATTAATTAACAGAACTGCTTATTAAATCATTTATTATTTGATTTTGATATTAATTTTTTTTTTAAATATAATGACAAAAATATACTGTGTATAATATATTAATATCATACATTCGTATATTAACAACGTCACGATAGGAGGCGGGGCTTCGTTAAACAAGGGCGGGGTCAATGTGCGTCATAATCACTGACTTACATTTTTAGATATTTTTTTTACTTGTGCTTTTGGGTTTTCTTTCCTGTAGAATTGGAACATAAACACACAATTTTCCTTTATTTCACATCGCCAGGAAAACCGTAATACAAAAACCCCTGTGTGATGTGATGAGATGAATATCGATGCTTCTGCTGGAGATGATGTGTGTGTGTGTGTGTGTGTGTGTGTGTGTGTGTGATGTGATGAGATGAATATCGATGCTTCTGCTGGAGATGATGTGTGTGTGTGTGTGTGTGTGTGTGTGTGTGTGTGTGTGTGTGTGTGTGTGTGTGTGTGTGTGATGTGATGAGATGAATATTGATGCTTCTGCTGGAGATGATGTGTGTGTGTGTGTGTGTGTGTGTGTGTGTGTGTGTGATGATGAGATGAATATCGATGCTTCTGCTGGAGATGATGTGTGTGTGTGTGTGTGTGTGTGTGTGTGTGTGTGTGTGTGTGTGATGTGATGAGATGAATATCGATGCTTCTGCTGGAGATGATGTGTGTGTGTGTGTGTGTGTGTGTGTGTGTGTGATGTGATGAGGTGAATATCGATGCTTCTGCTGGAGATGATGTGTGTGTGTGTGTGTGTGTGTGTGTGATGTGATGAGGTGAATATCGATCGTCTGCTGGAGATGATGTATGTGGAGTGTGTGTGTGTGTGTGTGTGTGTGTGTGTTTGTGTGTGTGATGTGATGAGGTGAATATCGATGCTTCTGCTGAGATGATGTATGTGGAGGTGTGTGTGTGTGTGTGTGTGTGTGTGTGTGTGTGTGTGTGTGTGTGTGTGATGAGGTGAATATCGATGCTTCTGCTGGAGATGATGTATGTGGGAGGTGAAGTTGTGGCTCCAGTGAAAGGAGACGTGGTGAATTGTGTTCTTTGGGTTTCTTGCTTTAGTGATGACGTTCATTCTCACTGGATGAGATTCCTGTGTGTGATGCAGCGCTTTTATGCTGCTTATATTTATTATATTGAAGTTTTCTATAGATGTTCTATAGATGACTAAAGGCCCTGGGGTGAAATGCCAGCCAGGATAGGGTGATGTGACCCTTACACCAACATCATTAGACATTAGACACCTAATTTCAGATTGTTTTCCCTTTGCAGTAATAAACACCACTATTGTGACTTCAGACATTTAGACAGAGAGAGAGACAAACAGTTGAATAAGGTGAATAACAGGTTTATAAAAGACCAGACAAAAAGAGACAGTTCATTAAATATATACACAAACAATGGTGAATGACGAGACAGACAGACAGACAGACAGAGAGATCGACAGATAGACAGACAAACAGACAAACAGACAGACAGACAGACAGTGAGAACTAACATGAGTACTGGAGTATAAGATTATAAGTAAATGTTCTTTCAACAGTCTTTGGTATAAAAGTAGGAGCTACTGAGCTCAACATTTGTGATCATCACAGATCCAGCATCAGCTTCTCCATGCCAGAGCCTTTAAACACTCCAGGAGGTCCAATGTCAAAACCACACATGTAGTGGGATCCAATTAGCACTGGTACGTCTCTAGATGGTTCGGGATGTTTGCGAGTTTGGCATCTACTTCTTTAAAGTCCATAATCTTCATCAGGTGGGACGTGACTGGAGCTGGAGCAACCTCAGGATGCCTCGGGATGGGGAGGGAAAGAGAAGCAGTGGAGAGGAATTAGCGTAGCTGCTGTTCATGATATTAACAGCACAAGTTGATAATGTGCATGTGATCAGATGTTCTGGAGCACAAGGTTATGATGTGATGTGTGTTATGTGTAGGCTTTGCTAAAAAGATATGTTTTTAATCTGCACTTAAACTGGGTGAGTGTGTCTGAGACCCGAACACTGTCAGGAAGACTATTCCAGAGTTTAGGAGCTAAATGTGAAAATGCTCTACCACCTTTAGTGGACTTTGCTATTCTAGGAACTACTAGAAGTCCAGAGTTTTGAGATCTCAGGGAGCGTGACGGATTGTAGCGTGTTAAAAGACTGGAGAGATACATGGGAGCCAAACCATTTAGTGCTTTATAAGTAAGTAGCAGTAGTTTGAAGTCTATTCGAAACTTAACAGGAAGCCAGTGTAGGGACGATAAGATTGGGATTATATGATCATATTTTTCTTGACCTTGTAAGAACTCTTGCTGACGCATTCTGAACTAACTGAAGCTTGAAACACAGTCAGATGACTGACTTGCCAGACAGACAAACCTACAGAAAGACAAACAGATGGACAGATAAATAAACAGAAAGACAAGGAATCTTGTGAAGGACAAGACAGATGAAAAGTCGGTACAGTAATGGCAGCTACACAGAAAGACAAACAGATAGACAGGCAGGTAAGCAGAAATAGAGAGAGTCAGGCATGCAAACAGACAGGTGGATCACCAAGCAGACAGACAGAAACACACAGACAGGAACACAAACGAATGACTGATCAGGCAGTCAAACCTACAGACAAACAGACAGATGGACGGGTGAAAGATCAGACAGACAGAAAGACAGACAGAAAGACAGACAGACAGACAGACGGACAGATGGATGACCAGACTAGAAAACCTATAGACAGACAAACCTGTAAAGGACAAGACAGATAAAGAGACACTTAGATAAGGATAAAAGATGCAAACAGACACAAAAAGACAAAGAGGCATGCACATGGACAAACAGGTAGATAGAAAGGTAAATGATCAGATAGACAAACCTATTGACAAATAAACTGAAACACAGACAGATGGCTTTCCAGACAAACATACATGCAGTCAGACATACAGACAGATTGACAGACAGATCAACAGAAAGTCAACCAAGACTGTGAGGGACATAACAGATAAAAAGACAGATAGGCATGTAAACAGACTTGTGGATGAACTAAGAGTTGGACAGAAGGACAGACAGAGAGGCATGTGGATGACCTGAGAAATGGACTGATGGACAGACAGATAGGTGGATCACTAGATGAACAAACATATGGATAGACAGACAGAAGGAAAGAAAGGCAAATCAATGACTAGACAGAAAGACATACAGACAGACAGCAAGTCACAGATGACCAGGCAGATAAATCTCCATTCATCTGTGAATCTTTCCACTAGATATCTGAGGCTTGTTTGTGTGGATTAAAGTGTCTTGAGGACCTTCTGGTTTCAATAAAGGTTCAGCTAATATATATTTTTACACGATTTCATATTTTATTGAAAGGCAGGAAGCAAGTGCAACATGTCTAGCTTTACCAAGAGAGAGATAGAGAGAGAGAGAGAGAGAGAGAGAGAGAGAGAGAGAGAGAGAGGTTAAAAACTGCAGGATGATACATAACATCAAATATATCAAATATCAAGACCCAAGTCTGTGTCCTTCAGGTCTACCAGGAGATCATCTTCACCCAAACTGCACCATCACTTCATCGAGAAATGTCTCAGTCCACTTCCAAACTGAGCCATTAAGCTCTTTCTTGCTTGCTTTCATTCGGAGAAAACCCCTGTCTCTGTCCTCTGTGGATCAGAACCACCAGAGTGTGTGAAGACACCGAGCGGAAGTCCGTGATGAACGTGGCGTAGAAAAGCAGCACAGCGACGACGAAGAGCCACTCGCACACGGCAGCCCAGTGCTGCAGGGTGAAACTGTCCTGCAGGAAGAACGCGCCACCTGGATGCACCAGAGGTCAAGGATTATCCGTAAATTACTGACAGAAGTATTGGGACACCCGGCATTTACAGCCAGACGTCGTTCTTTCGAAAAATGTTCCACAAACCCGGAGGCACACAATTGTTCAGGACGTCTTTGGATGCTGCAGAATGAAATCCCTTACCTTGAACTAGGAGATTCGAACCTGTTCCAGCATGATTATACCCCTGTGCACCATGAAGATCTGCTTTACATGGGTTGGATTGGAAGATCTCCTGCTATAAAGCTCTGACCCTCAACCCTATTGAACATAAGTACTTGGCTTCACTAACACCCTTGTGGCTGAATGAATCTCCACAAAATCTCCAAAAAATCTACTGGAACATCTTCCCAGAAGAGTGAAGTTTATTATTATTTATTATATATAGAGGGTCTACAGAATTTTGGCCGTACAGTGTAGCTATGATCTAAATCTTTATCCAAGAAAATGCAGACTAAAGCAATACTTTATATCAATTTACACTACCACCATTGTCGGGCCCTTGAGCAAGGCCCTTATATGTGACAAGTAAACGCCACTTTTTTTTTTTTTTTACTTTTAGACAATCCATTTATTTATTTACTTATTTATTTATCATGCATATATTTATCTAATTAGTATTATAATACTTTATAGATCCAAAAAGAAATTGAAATTGTAAGGAAGCTGGTCAGCCATGATACAGTGCCCCCTGGAGGACAGATGGTTAAGGGTTTTGCTCAAGGGCCCCAAAAGTGGCAGCTTGGTGATACCGGGGCTTGAATCCCCAACCTTCTGATTTGTAACCCAGAGCCTTAACCACTGAGTTATTCAGTATATGAACAGAATTAAAAATCACATCTTGTCATTTTAAGGGAAAAATGTATTTAAATAAATGTTATAAATCAAGCAATCAAGCTTACAGAGGATACAGAGTAGAAGTGTGATCAGGGCGAGCAGGCTGAGTGTGAGTCGGAGGTGGCTGGTTGGAGAGTGTGTGTGTGTTTTTGCCAGACGGTAAGTGAGGATCGTCTGCACACACACGAATAGTAGACTGGTCGGGAAGGCGAGAAACACTCCCACATAGTGCAGCACCTTAGCAAAGTCCACCTGTAAAACACACACACACACACACACACACACGTACGTTTCAGGATTATTTCTATAATGCCATTACAGTTTTTCTCAGTTTCTTTGGAACATTTCTTAAATCATGCTTTAAAATTTGCAAATCAGTTTGTGCTCAAAATCTCAAAACAACTTGTACAAACAGCAGCACACACTGGATTTCCTGCAAAAGCCTGAACTTTTTCCAAAATCCTCAGTTCATTTGGAAAAAAAAAAGTATTTGTGTCAATGAACATCTCATCGCTATCAGAATAACAAGTCCTTTTAACACGATCGTCAAAATATTCAGTGCTCATACTGTATGGCGCACGGGTTCAGTGTTTCCTGACGTAAACTACGGTTTGGGTTACAATAGTTGTTAAAACACAAAGATGAATTTCTTCTGTTTGGCATTTATGAATTTCAACAGCACAAATGTAAACGTTACTGTATGCAGGATGTTCGATCTTTTACTGCTTCGCTGCCTGTCAACTTTTACCTGTTTTAGAAAACTCGACTAAATTTCATTAGTGGCATTCAAGATTCATCTGCACAAGTCATCAATTCAAGACACATTTACAGATAGAATGTTTAGAAATTTAATCCTGACAGATTCTGACAACTGGTTTAAGCATTTTGCTGACTTATGTACAGTAATGAACTGATGCCGAGATGTTTTGGGGGTTAAGACTATTCAGGTGAGAACCAGTATAATATATTTTGTTTAGCATGACATGAACAATTGATGATGTATGAAACAGCAGACACTCGTACACAATCAATTAAATGAATGTACCAAAGCATTTGCAGTGCGCACAATTAACTACATGATGTGGAGAATTTCAAGCAGATGACCAGACAAATATATGACCAAACAGACAGACAGACGGATGACCAGACATACAGACAAACAGACATATAGACAGACAGGTGTATGACCAGACTGACAGACAGGAAGATGACCAGACATACAGACAAACAGACCCACTACAAAGATAAAGACAGACGAATCTCAAGAAAGACAGACACCAGACAAGTGTCTCATCAGACAGATTGCAGCTCATAGATGACCAGACAGATTAAACAGACAGATAGACAGACACATCAAAAGACAGAAACACATTGTTACACATATCAGTGAAATTCTAAAAGGTTAAACTCATAGTGTTTCCACAGCCACAGTGAGAAAATAGTCGAATGTCCCTCTGAGGCTTCTGTACCTGAAAGTTTCCCACTAAGCTGAGTCCTGCAGCACAAAGCCAGCCAGAGCAGAGCCCCATCAAGTTCAACATAGTGTTCTGCTTCTGCTGCTCCATCACCTGGGCATAGCGGAGCAGACCAATCAGCATCACTGGAACACACACACACACACACACACACACACACACACACACACACACACGTATTAACAAACCTGAATCGGCATAAATTGCTGCATTGAGCTGCTGCAGGTGTTCCTAATAAAGTGGACAGTGAGTGTCTGTTTGGATGGAAATTGAATGTTTCACTCACTCATGAACGATCCAACGCTGCAGAGGAGACTGAACCAACAACTCTCTGGAGGCATCACACCACATTTACTGTACAGAGAGAATGTACAATTATTAGAAGCCTGAAATTTATAGAAGACGACTGAAAAAAGTTTGGAGACTAGTTTTGTAACACACCAACAGATGGCAGCACGAAGCTGCACGTACAGTTACAGAGCGCACCGACCGACAAAAGATATCATCCTGTGTACATCAGGAGCTGGGGGTATTCTCACCATGTGTGTTACCACGTCTGTGATTTCAACAAACGTTAAATTGTGCATGAAACTGGGCAAATCTGCCACAGAGACGTCTGACATACATCGATACGCCAACAAGTCTTTAGAGGTGTTTTGAGCGGCACGCACGCTTCTAGAGCGGAAGAATATCACTTGAAGACGACCAGAGATTAGGAAGACCTTCGGTGAGACCTTCAACCCCA
This sequence comes from Silurus meridionalis, assembly GCF_014805685.1. Classification (NCBI taxonomy): domain Eukaryota; kingdom Metazoa; phylum Chordata; class Actinopteri; order Siluriformes; family Siluridae; genus Silurus; species Silurus meridionalis. The sequence goes on from NC_060890.1 coordinate 25,665,687, forward strand.
AAAACCTTTCGGAAACTTGTGCATGATGATCGCCGGAGATCGGTAGGTTTGTCATACAATCCAGTCCAGACAATCGTCACGTGTGATTTGAAAGTGTGCCGTGTTGCTGTGAGATTCGTCCCCGGGCTGCTGACCCAGGAGCAGAAGGAACACCACAAGTCTGCCGAAAACTGTGTTCGTGGACGAGCCGTCCTTCATGCCGTTACTGGTGCTGAAACTTGGGTATACGAGTATAACCCTTAGTGGAAGAGTCCATCATTTCCTCGACCGAAAAAGGTGAGGCAGGTCTACAGCTCCAACAAGTGCATTCTCATCGTCTTTTTCCACTTTTGCAGCATTGTGCAGGGAGTCTTTGTCCCCAGGGGCCACAACATCAATAGCGGGTTCTACTGCCAGGGTTAAAGGAGTCTGAGGTAGTTTTGATACCATTTCATAAATACACTATATATATTGCCAAAAGTATTGGGTCACCTGACCTTTCCTGCTATATGTGTAATTTTCCAAACTGATACCACAAATCTGGAGGCACTCAATTGTACAGGACGTCTTAAGATGCGCTCTAATAACATTTTGCATCCACTTGAACTTGAAAACCCAAACCTGTTCCAGCATGGCAATGCCCCTGTGCACAAAGTGAGCTTCTCAAAGATATGGTTTAAATGCTTTAGCCTGCTATAAAGCTCTGATCTCATCCCTACTGAACACCTTTGGGATGAATGTGAACGCTGACTGCACCCTAGGTCTCCTCACCTACATCAGTACCTGCCTTTCATAACAACCTTGTGGCTGATGAACACAAATATCCATAAGCACACAACAAAATCTAGAGGAACATCTTTCCAGAAGAGTGGAGGGAATTAGAAGAGCAAATTGGGACTAAATGTGGAATGTGATGCTCAAAAATCACATACCGTATTTATGATCAGGTGTCCCAATACTTTTGAAAATATAGTGTATGTGTCTAAAGCAATCCTGGAAAATGTTCTTCTCTGACATCCCAAAGAAACTTCAAATCCTGTCCAACCAAAGAACATTGGACCACATCTACACCCTCCACAAGATCATTAACAAACTTGGATTTTAAAACAATACCAAGATCTTTCCCTGTTTTTGTAGATTTTTAAAAATAAAGTCTTTTGACTCAATCTGGCATGAAGGATAATCTAATGGTTAGGTGTCCACATACTTTTGGGTGTATTTAGTATTTGTCACCTGATAAGAGGGACGTTATCCAGAGTGCAGCAGGGAAACTGTCCGTTCTGCATCGCCAGAGGTTCCTCACAGGATGAGTTATATTCCTGTACATATCACACACACACACACACACACACACACACACACACACACACACACACACACACACACACACACACACACACACACACACACATCCATATTTGTCTTTGAGGTTCGATTCTCCAAATATCAGTTTTAAAAATGAAATCAGTGCTCTAAAAATGACAACATTTCGAAAAATTAGATATATATATATATACAGTACAGACCAAACGTTTGGACACACCTTCTCATTTAAAGAGTTTTCTTTATTTTCATGACTATGAAAATTGTAGAGTCACACTGAAGGCATCAAGGGCTATTTGACCAAGAAGGAGAGTGATGTGGTGCTGCACCAGATGACCTGGCCTCCACAGTCACCGGACCTGAACCCAATCGAGATGGTTTAGGGGTGAGCTGGACCGCAGAGTGAAGGCAAAAGGGCCAACAAGTGCCAAGCATCTCTCGGGGAACTCCTTCAAGACTGTTGGAAGACCATTTCAGGTGACTACCTCTTGAAGCTCATCAAGAGAATGCCAAGAGTGTGCAAAGCAGTAATCAAAGCAAAAGGTGGCTACTTTGAAGAACCTAGAATATGACATTTTTCAGTTGTTTCACACTTTTTGTTATGTATATAATTCCATATATAATTCCACATGTGTTAATTCATAGTTTTGATGCCTTCAGTGTGAATCTACAATTTTCATAGTCATGAAAATAAAGAAAACTCTTTGAATGAGAAGGTGTGTTTAAACTTTTGGTCTGTACTGTATATATAAATAATCTAATCATTGGACAAATTTCTACATTTTTGCTAAAGAAGAAGCATTTAACTGACTCAGCTCATCACAGAAATGATCACAAACCCTGGAATGTGACATTTTGCCCCAGACACATTGCACTGCTTGCCCCATGTCTCCTGATCAATATTCATTATTGATGACTGATAGATAGTTGGTTACTTGTTGGTTGGTTGTTTTTTTAACAGGATTTTCTTATATTTGGAGACTCTGTTTACAAGAAAGTACTTTTTTTAATCTACGTTTCCACACGATCACCTTAAAAATAGTCTCCTTCCACAGCAACACAGCGCCACCCAGTGTTCTTCTAAAAAGTGTCCTGGAAGTCTTCTCTTTGAAGCGGGTCTTCTCTGCAATTTGAGCTGGATCTCTAGTGTCAAAACGGTGACCTTTGAGCCAGATCTTTATCTTCAGGTAAAGGGCAATCTCGGCCAGAGTCAAAACTCACGTGTGAACTTGTTATCCATGATGAAATCGCAGACGTGGTACTTGTCATGATGGTGAGAATAGCCCCAGCTCCCGATGTACAAACAATGAAGTCTTTTGGCAGACTGACTTCTAAAGGTCGGCGCTCCCTGTGACTGTACATGCAGCCTTGTGCTGCCATCTGTTGCCGTGTTACAAAACTAGTCTCGAAACTTTTTAATACAACCTCGTTAGGTCATTATTTTTGTTGCCTTCACGTTTAAGCCTCAGAATTTCTGCCCTCTGACTAGAAAAACAAAAAAAAGGTGCCTGGCAATATGAGCAATTAAATTAGCATGCTATTAAAGCTACCGAACTAGCCGCTAGTTTACAAGCGACGCAAAATGTAGCACAACTGTGTATGGTGATTTTTAAACAAAGCCACATGCTCTTTTGAGCAAATTATAGGACGCAAATTGCACCGAACATGCAAAGAAAAAAAAAACAAGATGAATCAACATTCAGTTGAAACAAGAAAAGTGTGTGTTTTATTCAACTGGATTTTAATCGTAGTGGTGCAGTGGCTCATACTTCATCTTATGTTCCTGTAAAAAGTGTTAGATAGTAAACATGGACGGACCAAAAGTGACCTTCATCACCTGACTAGGTCCTAGAGTGTGTCCGGTTTGTCGATTAAATAGATTTTTTTTAAATATGTTTGCTCATAATTAGCACACTTCATGTCCACACATCTGTCCTGCTCTTATCATCACTGGGTCACATCAAAAAACTGGACAGCGGTCCTGTGTGACAGGTCAAAGGTTTGTAAGTGCCGTCACTACTCATTTTATTTACAAATACTGCCTGAAAATCCACAGAGATTTTTCAGAACACAACAGTTACTCAGAGTGGTGCAACAAACAAAAAACATCCTGTGTTCATAAATGTGTTCAAGCTGGAACATCTCATCAGGTTAATGACAGAGAGCTCAGAGGAGAATGGCAAAGACAGAAAGTCCATAGTTACACTTTACAACCATGGAAACACTGCTCTACAAGTATACACTACAGTGCCAAAAGTATTGGGACACCCGACTTTTCCAGCCATACAGTATGTGGTTGTATAGGTTGGATGTATCATGATGTAATTTTCCCTTCACTTGAACTTGGGGATCCAAATATGAATGAATGTGAACGTTGATGGTACCCCAGGCCTCCTCACCTTCTCACCTACATCACTACCTGATTTTACTAACACATTTGTGCCTTAATTTGCACAAATCTCCACAAAATCTAGTGGAACATCTTCCCAAAAAAGTGAAGCTTATTATAACAGGAACTAGGGACTAAATGTGGAACTGGGGACTTAATGTGGAATGGGATGTTCAAAACGAAGCACATAATCTTATTTGGAATGGAATTACACAGAATAACCCTTTAAATGTCTCCCTTCATACAATGTACACGTACTGTACAACCCATAATAGTCACAGTTTTGTTTTAAATCCTAGACAAACATGCTGGGAGAAAGTGAGTTGTGTTAATGTAACATTACCAGTTGGTTATAGGGCACACGTGATGGTTATGCACTGCCATGGCATATCTGTGAAGGAAAAAAAAGAAAGAAAGAAATCTATGACCATTGTATTTAAGTTCAAGGTGCTTCCATTTAGATGAATACATCATCCCTGACTTCCTTCAAGTGTCGGCAGTCCTGTGGCAGCAGCATGATGCATTAAATCATCATGAAGATATAAATCAAGGGCTTTAGGTCAAACATCAGAATGAAGAATGAGTGTAATCTCTGTGTATGTAAACATGGTATATGGTTGTTGGACCAGATGGGCTGGTTGGAGTTTTTCATAAACAGCTGATCTCCTGAGATTTTTCAGACACAACAGTAACACTGAATGGTGCAAAAAACAAAAACATCCTGAAAATTGCTGAAACACCATGCTGATGGAAGAGAGAGACCAGAGGAGAATGACCAGGCTGGTCTGAACTGACAGGAAGTTTATAGTGATTTAGCAGAAAAGCATCTCAAGAGACACGTTACAACATTTGGAAGAGTCTGTAATAACAGCAATTGTATATCTATATAGATATAGATAATAGATTGATTATATCATTATATCTTCTCTTCTTTTTCTTCTTCTCTCTCTTTCTCTCTCTCTCTCTCTGTCGAATTATCCATACTCCTGAGTTACCAGTGACCAGTGTTTCTGTCCCTTTCTTCTCTTCAGATCTGCCTGATAGACCCTGATGCCCTACCTCTTCAACTGGAGACCACTCTGTGTGAGGATGGTTCCACACTCACAGCCTCAAGATCTGTGAAGTTACTTAGCATCTCAAGAACCTTTAGGATGGATTTGGGCTGTAATTTATATCAACATCCTACTACAATAGATCAGGACTACAGTTTGCATGAATAGTCCTGCATTTCAGCACTGATCACTGAACAGCACCTCGATAATGATCTAACTGTAATGAATGGACATTCGATGATTAGGATGAAGTTCCATTTAGTGTCTGGTTCCTCTCAAGGTTTCTTCTTAATGATGTCTCAGGGAGTTTTTCTTCGCCACTGATTCGCTCAGTAGGGACAAACTTACAATTACAAGGAACAAAATTGACATTCTTTTACAAACTTTATAACTGCTTTATCTTGTAAAGCTGCCTTAAGACAATGTCCATTGTTAAATGTTCTCTACAAATAAAAATGAAATTAAAATATCATTTATGAAATACCCCCTGGCAGCTCCCACCTGGCTTTTGGATTAACAAAGTATTTTGTCCCACAGAATTATCATTCACTCACTCAGTGTTTTTTGTTTTCTGCACCATCCTGTTTGAACTCTAACGACTCTAAAATCCCCAGCAGGAGATTAGCTGTTTCTGGAAAAAACAGCCTATCTGGAATTAAAAACCATGCTACAGTTAAAGTTACAGAGATCAGACTTTTACTTTATTCTGATATCTGATATCTCTATAATAGTACATAACTGGCTGATTAGATAACACTGTGGAAGATGTACTAATAGAAAACTGAAGTACAATAATAATATGAAAAATAAATTAAAAAAGATCCAAGATGGCACCCTCTGTAACCAGGTGGTAAAGTTTTGTTTATGTTTTATGATGGCAGGAAGGTCCTACTCTGTCCTGAACCACATCATATTATTAAAACTCAATTCTTTTCTTAAAGCCACTGTGTCTTACACGAGAAACTGGTAGCTCCGTGGTTAAGATGTTGGACTTCTGATCACTGGACTGATGGACTTGTGAGATCAAAGCTTCAGCACCACCAAGCTGCCATTGCTGCGCTCTTCGGCAAGGCCCTTGTTTTGCATATCCTAGCGATGTTAAGGAGCAGGGTTTAGAGCACAAAGTCGGCCATGATACAGTGCCCCCTGGAGCACAGAGGGTTAAGGGCCTTGCTCAACAGTGGCAGCTTGGTTGGAACTGCTACGGAGGATATAACAATCATCTATTAACACTTTGACTTTGACATAAAAAAGGTGATGTCCTTTTTGATGTCAGAAATACAATTTCTGAAAATGGATGAAATACCGAGAAACAAACAGACACTAATACTTTTGCATGGAATCCATTGTGTTGTGCTGTTTGTACACATTGTTTTGAAAAATTGCACTTATTGGTTTGCAAATATTAAGGATGATTCGATACCATAATATAGAGAGAAAATAACGAAAGCGGGATAAAGTCTAAGAGCAATACAAACAGAGAAGCATAAAACTGTGGAAATCCAGTCAAACATTAAAAAATATATAAATAAAACAGTAGAGATTGAGAGAAATGTGTCTGTCTTTGGGCAATAAGTGAGAGATCTTTCTGGCCTTCATACAAATAAGAAGGTTGTAAGATTAAATAGTAACTCAGATAAAAGTGGGTTGGAGATTTAATGTACTCCACTTTTCCCATCTAAGATTTCAGGATAAATGACATCTACAACAATGGCATGATGAACTTTCTGACCTTTTACACAGAATAAATTAATTAATTAATTTAGGTAGTATTCATTTCTACCTAAAGTGAACAATTTACTTTTTACATATGTTGTTAAAAAAAAAAAGAATTAAATCCCCCCATATTATAAAATTAAGAGTAAATTTATTTACACAAATGTACAATCACTTTTATAATTTGGGGGCGTGGCTGTGTTCAGAAAGAACCAATCATATTTACTTTCATGTTATAACGACAATTCCACAAAACGTAAATAAAAACCGAATGCTAGGATTTTTACATTTCATAGTCCCATATTTCATTTACAATAGAAAACATATCAACTGTGAAAACTGAGAAAATGTTCAAATAAATAATTAAAAAGGCATTTTTTTATTTGAAGGCTACAACATGTCTCAAAAAGTTTGTGACAGGGTGAAACACAAGAGCGGAAAAGTGAGTGTTACTAAAATAAAACAGTTGGAGAAACAAGTTTTTACTAAAAAGGTTAATTTACAACAGGTCAGTTAGATGATTGAGGAGAAATATTGTATATTAGAGGGGCGGCGTCGCTCAGAAGTAAAGATGGGCAGAGCTTCACAATCAGTGGAAGACTTCCTATTCTTCTTCTTTTGGCTGCTCCCATTAGGGGGCGCCACAGCGGATCATCCGTCTCCATACCCCCTGTCCTCTACATCTGCCTCTTTCACACCAACTACCTGCATGTCTTCCCTCACCACATCCATGAACCTCCTCCTTGATCTTCCTCTGTTCCTCCTTCCTGGTGGCTCCATCCTCAGCATTCTCCTACTGATATACCCCATGTCCCTCCTCTGCACATGTCCAAACCATCTCAATCTCACCTCCCTCACCTTGTCTCCAAAACGTCCAACATGCACTGTTCCTCTAATCAGTGGAAGACTGTGCCTACAAATTGTGAAACAATTTCAGAATAATGAATTTGGAATACTTAAGTACATTTAAAGGCAAAAACTGTTGTACTATTATTTAAGTTTATTTCTATTATTTCTATTTATGTTCTACTGTGAATAAAATATGGGTTATTGTTTTATTCAAATTCAAATTTCTCCCAACATTTTTTTATTTTAGATGTTTTTTATTTAAAATGTATTAACACTAGAACATTAAGCTTACGCTCTTGTCCACACAACAGCACTCTGTAGTGTATTTCCTTGCATGTAGTGTAACTAGTAAACATTATTTTCTCCACATTGCCACATTTTAATGCCCTACACTGCATTTTAATCCTATCTGATTTGAAAAACAACCTTTGAGGCACTTTATCCCACTTTCTCTAGGATGTCTTCCGACAAGGCAAACTCAAGAAAAACACACATAACCAGGTGCTATTTTGAAAGAGTCTCTAGTATTAGAAATAAAATCACAAGTTTTCTGACATCTACAGGACTAAAATAGAATTAAATATTTCTAAACTATATGGACAAAAGGATTGGAACACCTGACTTTTCCAACCAAATGTGGTTCTTCTCCAAAATGTTGCCACAAAGTTGAAGGCACAAAATTTTATCAGACGTCTTTGGATGCTGCATCATGAAATCTGCACTTCACTCAACTAGGAGACCCAAAACCTGTTCCAGCATTACCATTCCCCAGCTCCATGAAGATCTGCTTTCCATAGGTTGGAGTTGGAGCCAAAGCTATTTTATTTCAATGTCAACTCAATTTTATTTGTATAGCATGTTTAACAGTGGACGTTGTCCCAAAGTAGCTTTACAGAAATAAATTGATTATAAATATACATTTTTAATTTATAAAGTTAGTTTATCCCTAACGAGTGAGCCAGTGGTGACAGTGGCAAGAAAGAACCCTATAAGATGTTATGAGGAAGAATGACAAACTGTTCACACTGTTCATGGAAATCACAGCCCCAAGCCAAATCCATCTTCATGGTTCTAGAGTTTAACCCTCCACAGTATATAATGAATTTAGGCTCAGCAGCACCAAATGATCTCCAATGTTGAACACTTTTGAGATGAATTAGAATCCTGACTGAACCCCAGGCCTCCTCACCTTCTCACCTACATCACTAAATTTACTAACACCCTTGTGTCTGAATGAATCTTCACAAATCTCCACAAAATCTAGTGGAACATCATCTCAGAAGAGTGAAGCTTATTATGACAGCACATGGGGACTAAATGTGATGTTCAAAAATTTGAATGCAAATACACACACATGCAAATTGAATACAAATACTTGTTCGATTTTATCATCATTGTAGAAAGCCCTGATCTCCGTATTCTTCATAATGGCAGAATAAAATTCTGGTACAAATGTAGCATGTTCTACTGTGTATGGTCGTGTGTGATATTCTGACTGAAAAACTCACACAATCCACGCTCCTGAGATAGTACAGAGAGACATCGTGACAGGTAAAAGCACCCAAAGCGACATTGTTTCATCTCAGAATGAAGCTTCAACTCTGCAGGTATTTTCCGTCTGCCGATCTCAGCATGGCGATCGCGTCAATGAAAATAAAACACCATCCACGTGCGGATGTTTCTTTCAGAGTGCGTTCCGGTTCCTCTGGTAAAAAAAAAAGATTTTCCTCTGTGTTTTACTTTTACAGGTTATACACTGCAGTAAAGCCGTTCCTTCAGAGCATCAGGTTTCAAACAGAACTAGTTTACTAATTACTTTAATCAATGTTAATGTTTGGACTTGTAATCAGTTTACAGAAGCAAAAGTCCAACTAGGATCAAAAGAGCAGACGAAGAAGAAAAAGAAGAAGAAGAAGTGCAGCTTTCAGTCAATAATCCAGACAAGTTGAGTGTCAGGGTCGATTAATCATACTCTGGTGTTTCCACACTCAGCTTTCCAAGAGATAATAATATCATAATGTCACAGGGGATATCCAGAGGGTGGAGTGCACAGGTCCACAAAAATCTGTGGTTATTTCATAGTCTTTATACAGTATCAGGCCAACACTAGTACAAGCCCAATTCCCAAAAAGTTGGAACTCCTTGTAAAATGTAAATAAAGACAGACTGCAATGATTTGCAAATTTCATAAATCCAACATTTTATTCACAAAAGAACATAGAAAACATATCAAATGTATTATCATTGTCATTTTAAATTTGACAGCCGCAACACGTCTCAGTTGAGACAGAGGCAACAAAAGTCTAAAAAATGTTGTGTTATTAAAAATAAACAGTTGGAGAAACATTTTTTGAACTAATGGGGTTACATGACAGCAGCTCAGTAAGATGATTGGATATAAATATTGTATCTTAGAGAGGCGGAGTCTCTCAGAAGTAAAGATGGGTGGAGCTTCACCAATCTGTCAGAGAAAACATCTCAACATTTACAGTACATTATATCATCAAAAGTGTCAAAGAAATCTCTGTGGACAAGGGTGAAAATCAATACCATGGACAAGGGTGAAAATCAATACCATGGACAAGGGTGAAAATCAATACTGGATGGGCGTAATCTTCAGACTTCATGATTCTGTAATGGAAATTACTGCATTGGCTCATTAACACCTCCAGAAATCATTGTCTGTGGACACAGTTTGCCACGTCATCCACAAATGCTGGTTAAATCTCTTATCAGGCACAAAAGAAGGCATGCGTGAACATGATCCAGAAATGCTGCTGTCTTCTCTGGGGCAAAGTTCGTTTAAAATGTACTAAAAAAACTTTTGTGGTCAGACAAACTAAAATTAGAAATTATTTTTGGAAACCATGGACACCACATCCTCCAGATTAAAGAGGAAAGGGATCATCTGGCTTGTTATCAGAGCTCAGGTTGCAAAGCCGTATATCTAATGTTAATATCTATCTATCTATCTATCTATCTATCTATCTATCTATCTATCTATCTATCTATCTATCTATCTATCCATCCATCCATCCATCCATCCATCCATCCATCCATCCATCCATCCATCCATCCATCCATCCATCCATCCATCTATCTATCTATCTATCTATCTATCTATCTATCTATCTATCTATCTATCTACATTTACATTTACATTTGTGGCATTTATCAGACGCCCTTATCCAGAGCGACGTACAAAAGTGCTTTAAATCTCTAGTAATGAATAAATCTACACTGGTACGCAAGATTACACACTCAATATAAATATAACTCGAATTCTACAAGTGCTAATTTAGGTATTTCAGGAAGAGGTAGGTCTATCTATCTATCTCTGTGTGTGTATATAAAAATTATTTATATATACAGTACAGACCAAAAGTTTGGACACACCTTCTCATTCAAAGAGTTTACTTTATTTTCATGACTATGAAAATTGTAGAGTCACACTGAAGGCATCAAGGGCTATTTGACCAAGAAGGAGAGTGATGGGGTGCTGCGCCAGATGACCTGGCCTCCACAGTCACCGGACCTGAACCCAATCGAGATGGTTTAGGGGTGAGCTGGACCGCAGAGTGAAGGCAAAAGGGCCAACAAAGGCCAAGCATCTCTCGGGGAACTCCTTCAAGACTGTTGGAAGACCATTTCAGGTGACTACCTCTTGAAGCTCATCAAGAGAATGCCAAGAGTGTGCAAAGCAGTAATCAAAGCAAAAGGTGGCTACTTTGAAGAACCTAGAATATGACATTTTTCAGTTGTTTCACACTTTTTTGTTATGTATATAATTCCATATATAATTCCACATGTGTTAATTCATAGTTTTGATGCCTTCAGTGTGAATCTACAATTTTCATAGTCATGAAAATAAAGAAAACTCTTTGTGAACTCCTATTGTGTATAAAACACATTGTTAATATTTACTGTGGTGTACAAAACCCAAAAAATTTTAATATTGTAAAAAAGGTCAATATTGGAGACTCATGATGTCAGACTCTAATCAGCTCATTAAATCAAAACACCTGAAAAGGTTTCCTGAGCCTTGAAAAGACACCAGACCCAACAACGTAGAAGAGCTGAAAGCTGCTATCAGAGCAACCTGGGCTTCCAGAACACAACAGCAGAGTCACAGACCGATCGCCTGAGTTCTGTACATGATCATACTTTTCAGTAGTCCAACATTTCTGTGTTAAAAATCTTTTTATTTTATTTTATTATAAAATTAAGTAATATTAAATGTTCTGAAATACTAAATTTTGGGTTTTTATTAGCTGTAGGCCAAAAGCACCACAATGAAAATAAATAAACATGTATATATTATATATAAATAAAACATAATATAATCTCCAGTTCTTTCAGACAGCTGTTAGAGTAGATGTTCATGTGATGACAATAAAAACACACTGAAATGGATTTTTTAAATAAAAAATTTATTAAACATAAAACAGTTTAAAAGAAAAGCTCAGAATGACAGTACTTGTTGATACACATACTGATGGATAGATAGATAAATTGCCAGGTGGACAGATAAATAGATAACTGAATGGATGGACAGATGATGAATGTGTGGATGTAATTCTGGTTGATAGAATGATAAATGAAGAAATGCACACAGAAAAATAAATGCATATAAATGGATGGATTAGTGAATGGATTCATGGATAGATGGGTAGAGGGATATTCTGTTAAATGGACAGATGTACTGTATATACTGACAGATTCATGTTTGGATGGATAAATGGACAGATGGTTGGATGAGTACACTGTTAGAGTCATGGATGGATGGATGGATGGATGATAGATAAACAAACTATTAGATTTATTAATGGATGGATATATGGATGGATGGATGGATGGATGGATGAATGGATGGATGGGAAGACTTTTGGCTTCATAGCTGGATGAAGTGATAGATGAATAAATAAACATCTTCAGTATACTGTTAGATTCATTAAGAGATGGATAAATGGCTGGACAGACAGATGATTGGATGAATGGGTAGATGAGTATAGTGTAAGAATGGATGGATGGATGGATGGATGGATGGATGGATGGATGGATAAATGGATGGATAGATAGATATCATTGGATGTTAAGTCATTACTTTAAGAATGTGCAAAACATCTGTTAGTGTAAACCTGCTCCCTGTGTACTGGCTATGTTTCTTTCACACACACACACACACACACACACACACACACACACACACACACACCCTGAGGTCCTATAACCCAAACCCTGGATTAGTTGGAGATTTGGACAGAAAAGCAGCGCCCTCTCCTGCCCAGGACATTCTATTCAGCTTTAGCTTTTCTCTCTGTGGGCGTGTCCTTCTTCCCTCCCTTCATATAGGACTGGTAGAAGAAGGAAGCAAAGAGCAGAAGGTAGCTGAGGTACATAAGCGAGCCCCAGGTGATGTTGCTCTCTGTAGATCTGCACACCGTGTCGTTCTTCCAGCGGTACACGAGCCCGAGGACCATCAGACCCAGAGCCATCTGTAAAATCTGGAGGATGGTGATGATCATGGCGCAGGGCCGAGGAAGGCGCAGGCCGGCCGCTTTCACAGCGTAGTAGCTGTACATGAGTGAGTGCACGGTGAAGTTCATGGTGATGAACCAGCAGCCTCCTGCAGTTCTCTCACTGTAGGTGTACCACGTGTACAGCAGCACCGTGATGTGGTGGTACCAGTGCAGGAAGATCAGACGCTGCTTACGCAGAACGATGAACACCGTGTCTCCTGTTTGTGGGGGACATGAGGCAGAACCAAAAATCATGTTTATTGTAGTTTTTGTCTTATCTTGTCTCATATTTTCTTACCCTGTTTTATTATATCTTGTCTTAAGCTTTTCTTATTATCTCATTTAATCTTACTGTGTTATATTTTATATGATCTTATATTGTCTTATCTGTGTCTTATTGTGTCTGATATTGCCTTGTCTGGTCTAATTTTGTCTTATATTATATTGTCTAATCTAGTTTATTGTGTCTTTTATTGCCTTTTCTGATCTTATTGTGTCTTATCTATTCTTATTGTCTTATATTGTCTTGTCTGTTCTGATCATTGTCATGTCTGATTTGGTCTAGTCATTGTTTTGTCTGGTCTGGTCTAGTCGTTGTCTTGTCTGATCTGGTCTAGTCATTGTTTTGTCTGGTCTGGTCTAGTCTAGTCATTGTTTTGTCTGATCTGGTCTAGTCATTGTTTTGTCTGGTCTGGTCTGGTCTAGTCGTTGTCTTGTCTTATCTGGTCTAGTCATTGTTTTGTCTGGTCTGGTCTAGTCGTTGTATTGTCTGGTCTGGTCTAGTCATTGTTTTGTCTGGTCTGGTCTTATTTTGACTGACCTTATCGTTACTTACATGGTCTTTTCTGGTCTTACTGTGTCTTATATATCATCTTATATGAAATGAGGAGAAGCTGGTGGCAGAGAGCGAAACGTCCATTGAGTTAAGCTGAAAAATAGATTATTTTCTGCTAAAAGTAAGATATAAGTTTACACATTAAAATATAAAATATAGAACATATCTTCTTCTTCTTCTTCTTCTTCTTCTTCTTCTTTCGGCTGCTCTCATTAGGGGGCGCCACAGCGGATCATTCGTCTCCATCCCCCCTGTCCTCTACATCTGCCTCTTTCACACCAACTACCTGCATGTCTTCCCTCACCACATCCATAAACCTCCTCCTTGGTCTTCCTCTTTTCCTCCTTTCTGGTGTCTCCATCCTCAGCATTCTCCTACTGATATACCCCATGTCCCTCCTCCGCACATGTCCAAACCATCTCAATCTCACCTCACTCACCTTCCTTCCTTTTAGCAAAATCTACCACCATCTGCCCTTCCACATTCCTCTCCTGAAGACCATATCTACCATCACCCCCTACATACCCAATACAATCTGCCCCAATCACCAATCTTTCATTTCTAGGTTCACCTTCTACCACTTCATCCAACTCACTCCAGAATTTTTCCTTCTCCTCCATCTCACAGCCCACTTGTGGAGCATAGGCACTGATGACATGTAATCATCATCCCTTCAACTTCCACCTTCATCACCCTATCAGAAACTCTCTTCACCTCCACTACACTCTTCCTTCAGAATCACCCCTACACCATTTCTCTTTCCATCCACACCATGATAAAACAGTTTAAACACCTCCAATGTTCCTGCTCTTACTCCCTTTCCACTTGGTCTCCTGAACACACAGCATATCTACCTTTCTCCTCTCCATCATATCAGCTACTTCTCTCCCTTTACCCGTCATAGTACCAACATTTAAAGTACCAACCTGAACCTCCACTCTCCTCCACTTCTCCTTTCCCTGCCGTCTCTGTAGACGTCTTCCTCCTCTCCTTCTCCTCCTACAGCCAACAGTAGCCCAATTTCCACTGGTACCCTGTTGGCTAACGATACCTGTGGCGGTCTTTGTTAACCCGGGTTTCGACCGATCCGCTGTCAAATTCCGGTTCTGTGATCCCCATATATGTATATATGTGTGTGTGTGTGTGTGTGTGTGTGTGTGTATGAACATTATAATATATACAAAATATATAACTTTATTAAAGTTATAAAATATATCAATTCACCTGCTGGCAGAATCAAACAGAACCATTTGAGGCTCAAAGAATAAACTAAAACTTATGTTTATTCTATAAATAAAAATATGACCTCACCAAACTCTGGTACTTTGCTGAGGGTGAAGGCGTAGGCCCAGAACTTGCTGATGGGGGCACTGTAGAAGCTGGTGTCACACACGCTCTGTCTTAACCCACCGGTGTTGAGAAGGTGCAGCATGTACGATCCTGAACGCACTGATCCTATTATACTGAAGACGAAACACGTTGTTCAGCAAACAACTATAGCATTGAAGAGTTCAAGCTGTCTGAAGTTTGCAGAGAAAAACTGACTGAATGGATCACAATAACGCTTCATTCTCCTTATTTATTTGATATATACTACTCATTAGATCGTCAGAGCCACTGTGTTGCATCTATACTAATAATAAAGCTGTTGGAATTTACTCCTGGTGCTGTTTTTCATTCTTTTTCTCATTTAAAGGTTTTTAATATAATTCACGGTTATTTGCAGAATGCTTTTAAAAATGGACTTTGTCTCAAAGCAGCTTTGCAGAGATAAAGAGGCTATAAAGTTTGAATGTATACGTTTATTCGTAATGACTATGGCGAGGAAAAACTCCCTGAGATGGTATGAGGAAGAAACCTTGAGAGGAACCAGACTCCAAAGGGAACTTTGTCCTCAACACCAAATGTCCATTTATTACAGTTTTTTCTTCTCCACTCCGTCTCCAAATTTCTCTTTTTGAGAGAGAGCCATTTCTCAAAAACCCTGTATTCACCATATAAGTCCTACCACATGCTCCATGGTGCTCAGTGGGGTCATTAGGAAATGTGTACAATCATTGTCTTATGCTGGATGGAACTGGAACTGGATGTTACTATGGTTACGGGTGTTTATAAGCAGCAGATCCAACTGACTAGATGCATGTTCCACACTCTGAACTCACACCTGAACTCCTTCCAGCCAATCACAATCCACTATTAACAGATGTGCTTCTTGCAGCCAATCACAATCCAGCATTCACACTGACCAGAAAATAATCCTGGTTATATAACACGAGATGTTTCAAATTCTCCGTGAGAAGATCCTTCTATCTGACCTTTAACCCCATTAGAACATTTTATAAAACTTTGCCCTATCAAAAGATCTTTATAAAAATATAACTTCTACTTTATAATTAATTTATATGCAGTTTTTAACTGCTAATTAAATACAATTTGTAGTTTTTTGATTGTTTGGACAGGTATTAATAATGCAATATATTAAATAATTGCAATAACTATAATAATATCAATGATCATATCAATTAACAATGTAGTGGGTATTTTGTTTGAGTTATTGTGTAATGTGTATCCTCCAAAAATGATAAAAAAAAATCATCATCTTCATCATCATTTTTTATAGTTACATTTACAGTCACAGCTTTAAGGCTGACACTGCAGACTCAATTACTCACTTTATGGTGTTTGTTTTTATAGTAACAGGTCATATTCCTAACACAGACTCTAGAACAGTACATCAGGAGTGTTTTGAAAATAGTATGATAATGAAATAAACATTATAAAATAACACACTTATTGTCGTTCCCTCATAAACCCCGCCCCTGAACTCACCTGAACACAGCCAGGCTGGAGGACCAAAGCACCAGTGCAACACGCAGGTCCAGCTTCTGTCTGTCCCTCATCAGGTACTGGCCAAGGAAAATAACCACGGCGTATAGAGCAGACAGAACAAAGGATGTGGTCCTGTATCACACACACACACACACACACACACACACACACACACACACACACACACACACACACACACACACACACTCATATATATATATATATATATATATATATATATATATATATATATATATATATATATATATATATATATATATATATATATATATATATATATATATGGTGGACAGACAGATAAATAGGCAGATGGACCACACAAATAGATCGCTAGATAGATCGCTAGATAGATAGATAGATAGATAGATAGATAGATAGATAGATAGATAGATAGATAGATAGATCAAAGGGCAGGCAGATGTATAGCAGACAGACACACAGGTATGCAGACAGACATTCAGAGAAAAGAGACAGACAGGCATACAGGAAAACAGACAAGCATGGAATGGACAGAGAGGCAGACAGTTAAACATGCAGAATAACAGGTGTAAAGGAAAACAGGCAAGCAGAGAGAGACAGATAGACTCACAGAGAAAGAAAGAAAGAAAGAAAGAAAGAAAGAAAGAAAGAAAGAAAGAAAGAAAGAAAGAAAGAAAGAAAGAAAGAAAGAAAGAAAGAAAGACAGAAAGAAAGAAAGAAAGAAAGACAGACAGACAGACAGACAGGTATACTGATGGTCAGACTCATAGGCAGATGGCCACACAGATAAATTTCCAGACAGACAGGTATACAGAAACACAGAGACAGGAAGATAGTTATACGAGACAAGGTGTCATGCAGACAGAGAGATGATCAATCGATAAAGGAGGAAAGACAGACAGGTGGACAGGCAGGCCGACAAACTGAAAGACAGATGGACAGACAGACAAACCGTTAGATAGACACGGTGTCATGCAGACAGATAAAGGAGGAGTATCAGACAGGTGGACAGGCAGGAAAGAGTACAGACAGACAGGTCAATAAAATGACCAACAGACAGGTACACAAACAAAAAGACAAACAGACAGACAGTACTATAGACAGACAGACAAGTATGGAGACAGACAGGCAGACAGGAAGATAAGAAAAAAGATAGTCAAATAGTCAGACAGACAAAAAGCAATAGAGACAGTCCAGCAGACAAGCAGACACATAAGAAAAATCAGAAAACTTTGAGGCAGACAGACAGACAGACAGACATGCAGACAGACATGCAGGCAGATAGCTACAAGTAGATATGAGAAAGAATGTGGGACAGACAGGCAGACAGAGAGACAACCAGCCAGGAGGAAGATCAACAGACAGTCAGAAAGACAGACAGCCCAACAGACAGGCAGACAGACAGCCATACAGTATACAGCAATAGAATTAATTCCAAAATTATTGTCCCAGTCCATGAAAATAGAATAGATAAAGTGAAAATTTATAATGAAGGCACTTCCATTCATGCAGTTCAATCTCCAAAAATTCTTCTTCAAAACTCTGGTTTCAAAACTGTTGGCACCCTGTATATTTAATATTTGCTGAAGACAAATAACACAACCACAGCACGCCTGATATAAAACCTGAATCACAGCCAGGACAAACACCTGAGATAAACGTTATTCTCCACCTGAACTCTTTTGTTCACTAAGGGGGTTCGCCACAGCTCACTGCCCTGTCGACCCACGGTCCAATACATCACAGACTGGCACCAGCACACACCCGCAAGGGCAGTGTTTAAAGGTCTATTATGGACTAAAGCTAAATCAACAACGTGTCTGTTAGATCCCATTAAATCAATACTACTGAAGGAAGTCTTACATACAGCTGGTGATCCTCTTCTGTATATTATTAACTCCTCACTATCTTTAGGTCACGTCCCTAAACCCCTCAAGTTAGCAGTTTTAAGCCCCTCATTAAGAAACCTCATTTAGATCTAAATAAACTTTTAAATTACAGACCCATTTCAAATCTCCTATTTATGTCTAAGATTTTAGAAAAGATTGTTGCTGCCCAGTTCTGTTCATACTTACAAGAGAACAATATCTTTGAAGAGTTTCAGTCAGGTTTCAGGCCCCATCATAGCACAGAAACTGCTCTAGTTAAAATCACTAATGACCTGTTTTTAGCTTCAGACCAAGGCTTCATCCCTCTGTTAGTTTTACTAGCTCCTAGTGCTGCATTCGACACTATAGATCACGATCTTCTCCTAGATCGCTTTATGCAAGTAAATTATGGGGTACCACAAGGTTCAGTTCCAGGACCGCTGCTTTTCACAATATACATGCTTCCCTTGGGAAATATTATTAGAAGACATGGGATTTAGCTTGCACTGTTATGCTGATTATACCCAGCTATACATCTCATCAAAATCAGACGATACACTCAATTGGCTCGGATAACTGAGTGCGTCAAAGAATTAAAAGACTGGATGACTCATAACTTTCTATTATTAAATTCTGATAAAACAGAGATTTTGCTCATCTGCACAAAATTCAGTACACAGAAGTTCCAGCATTTCAACCTCCATTTAGATGGATGTTTGTTTGTGTTTTAGAACATCTGATCATATGCACATTATCAACTTGTGCTGTTAATATCATGTACAGCAGCTACGCTAATTCCTCTCCACTGCTTCTCTTTCTCTCCCCATCCCGAGGCATCCTGAGGTTGCTCCAGCCCCAGTCACGTCCCACCTCATGAAGATTATGGACCTTTAAAGAAGTAGATGCTGCAAACATCCTGAACCATCTAGAGATGGTTATACAGGAAAACAGACAAGCAGGAATATATTCATATATAAGACAGTCATATAGGAAGAAAGACAGTCAGAGCAGAGAAGCCCAAACATAAAAACTCACAGGTAGGCATGCAGACAGACAGGCTTATAGGAGGACGGGCAGACAGAAGTGAAGTCTGATAGGCAGACAGACCCGCAGGTTCATAGGTATGCAGACAATCAGGTTTTTAGAAGACAGACAGATGAATAGGCTAATGAACTCACAGAAACAGACATGTAGACATGCAGACAGACAGGCATATAAAAAGACAGACAGACAGACTGAAAGATGAACAGACCCACAGAGAGACAGACAGGTGGACATGCAGACAGACAGGCATATAAAAAAACAGACTGACAGACAGGTGGACATGCAGACAGACAGGCATATAAGAACATAAGCAGTCAGAGAGATAGATGGAGATACAGACAAGCCTACAGATAAACAGACGAGTAGGCATGCAGACAGACAAAGTGATAGACAGATAGACATATATGGAGACAGACAGACAGATAGACATATATGGAGAAAGATGGAAAGGCAGGAAAGCCTACAGGTGAACAGACAGGTAGACAGGCGTATAGGGAGTCAGCCAGATAAACAAACAAGCCCAAACATAAAAATACAGATAAACATGCAGACAGACAGACATTAGGCTGATACGCAGATGGACCCACAGTTAGACGGACACACAGACATATAGGGACACAGACAGATACACAAACAAGCCCAAACATAAAAATACATATAAGCATGCAGAGAGACAGACTGATAAAAGAAAAGACAGACAGATTGATACGCAGACGGACCCACAGTAAGATATTAGATATGCAGACAGACAGACATATAGGGAGACAGACAGAGAGATGGAAAGGCAGACAAGCCCACAGATAAACATCCCAGAATGCATGCAGACAGACAGACAGACAGACAGACAGACAGGAATGCAGAAAGACAGGGTTAAAGACAGACAGACTGACTCCCCTGTAGACAGATTCCAGGTGGCGTTAATATTCAGACAGACATTATCTCAGACAGATTTATACACATTCCCCAAATACCTTCTACTGTGGGGTAAAAGTACTTCATCAGATCTACTGAAAAGCTCTAGGAGGTGAAGGAAGTTTGTTTTTGCTGTTTTTACCCTCAAACAGCTTTTTTTAATGTGTTTTATTACTTTTACTGTTACACTGCAGCCTTCTTATATACACTGATACACAGATCCACAATCAGACAGATCAATTGATTAATTGATTGATTGACAAATTGATTAATTGATTTTAGAATGAATAAAACACTAAAAACAATTACGTTGTGATGATTAAAATATACCTTATAATATCGAATATAAACCAAGTGATTGATCATTAATTGATCATGAATTGATTGATCACGTGATTTAGTTTACTGGAGTTCACTCACCAGTTTTCCTCAAACCATTTAAACGCCACTTTTTCATCGAACTTCCTCTCGAAGTCGAAAAGCCCTGAAAATAATGTCTCATTCATCTTTTTTTAATCCCTTTGCTTTTAATAAACTCAGTCTAAAAGAATAAATGAACTCGAGTGACAGATTCATTTGATGAACACGTTCGGTTCTGATGCCCCGCCCTCTAACTGCACCTTATGTCCAGGTAACCAATCACAGCTCAGAAAGCCGAGGCGTACTAGCCAATCACTGATTAGAAGTCGTTACTTCAAGGCAAAACACAAAATACTTCCTGGTTGGTTTGCTAAAATAAGTGTCTCGACCGGGAAATATAAATTTCTTCAGAATAATAATATTGTTTTTTTTAATAGATTTCTGTAGTAAATATGCATTGATAAATATTTTTTAGAGATAAATTGTTAAAACTTTTTTAAATAAAACTTTAATGACATTAATAAATCTTGCAACGTGCGATTTTACCAAATTCGAGCTCTTATTTTGAAAGCAATGGCGCTCTCCTTTAGTTTACAGCTGAAATTAAATTATAGACGCAACCACCAGTATAGAAAGTATATTATATATTTATATTGTGTTATATCATGTTTTGGGTTTAGATACTGTCTGAAATGAGATAAATAAATAAAGTATAAAGTAAATATTCTTCGTGTGGTGAATAGGAACTGCAGGTATTTGTATAAATTGATTAAAATGTATTTGTAGTCACGTGTTGTTGTTGCTGTATACATTAGAGGAACCACGTGGTGTGGAAGCTTTATGCATGGCTCTGTGTTCAGTTCTCTCAGTGTTATCAGTGTGGTCCATGTGTGCTGATAGTAAGGCGTTGTTCTGTGTGAATTGTGCTTACTCACTGCTTATGACCGTTTATAAGCATGCACACTCCCCCTGGGTCACACTGTGTTTCTCGGTTTTGCAGCTGAAGGTGAAAGAATGAAGGTGCTCTTGTTAAAGGAACCCCGGGAGAGCGAGAGTGGAGCAGATCCATACATCAAGGTAAGATCATTATTGTTATTAGTGCACTGGTATTCTGACTGTAACACTGACTGCCACTACACTGATGCCATCACTCTGCTACACTGACCACCACCACACACTATCACTGACTGCCACCCTATTGTCTCACTGACTGCCACCATACTGTCACACTGACTGCCACCACACTCTCTTACAGACTGCCACCACTCTGCTACACTGACTGTCACCACACTCTCTTACTGACTGCAAACCTATTGTCTTGCTGACTGCCACCACACTGTCACTCTGACTGCCACCACACTCTCTCAATGACTGCCATCACTCTGCTACACTGACTGCCACCACACTCACACTGACTGCCAACACACTGTATTCCAGCACACTGACTGCCAACACACTCACACTGACTGCCATCGCACTGTCACACTGACTGCCAACACACTGTATTCCAAACACACTGACTGCCATCACACTGTCACACTGACTGCCATCACACTGTCACGCTGACTGCCATCACATTGTCACACTAACTGCCATCACACTCTCTCACTGACTGCCATCACTCTGCTACATTGACTGCCACCACACTTACACTGACTGCCAACACACTGTATTCCACCACACTGACTGTCACCTCACTGTCACACTGACTGCCATCACACTGTCACACTGACTGCCTCACTCTGCTACACTGATTTCCAACACACTGTATTCCACCACACTGACTGCCATCACACTGTAACACTGACTGCCATTACACTGTCACACTGACTGCCATCACTCTGCTACACTGACTGCCACCACACTGTCACACTGACTGCCATCACACTGTCACACTGACTGCCACCACACTCTCTCACTGACTGCCACCACAGTCACACTGACTGCCACCACACTGGCTGCCACCACACTGGCTGCCACCTTACTGACCCCTCTGCCTGATATCTTATTGCACGTGTTCATTATTTTGCATTTCATTTTTTTTTACTTTTAACTTTTAGGAAGCTAAACTTCAAACGCATCAAATAAGTCATTTCTAACCAACAAATAAACCTTAAAAAATCAGCGTTTCCTGTGTAGAGAAAAAGACTTTAAAACTGCCAACAAACTTGTAATTGACCAACTTTAAAATCTACTGAGTAACTCCTAACTAACCAGTTTTTAAAGTATTAAGTAAAACTAAAAATAAAAGTACTTAAGTAACTAACTTTATGAAGAAAGTGAACTTGTAATAAACTGACTAATTAATTAACCAACTAACATTAAAAACTACTAACTAATAACTAACCTTTAAAAACTACCAAGTAACTTCCTACTAACTTCTATATCAATTTAAAATAACTAGCTAAGTTTGTATCCCGTGTTTGTGTGTGTGTGTGTGTGTGTGTGTGTGTGTGTGTGTGTGTGTGTGTGTGTGTTTCAGGAGCTGGCAGCATGTGGACACTCAGCTACACTCATCCCCGTCCTGGCCTTTCAGTTTGTCTCTCTGGATGTTCTGACAGATCGGGTTCGTATCAGAGCAGCAGAGGCAAACTTTGAGCTACTTTATTTAATGCAGATTATTTCCTGTTTGCTTATGCGGGATAATTCTTTATAGTCTGGTGTAACAACCAATCAGTGACAGTTTAGTGTAACAGCCAATTAGTGACAGTTTAGTGTAACAGCAAATCAGTGACAGTTTAGTGTAACAGCAAATCAGTGACAGTTTAGTGTAACAACCAATCAGTGACAGTTTAGTGTAACAGCCAAATAGTGACAGTTTAGTGTAACAGCCAAATAGTGACAGTTTAGTGTAACAGCCAATCAGTGACAGTTTAGTGTAACAGCCAATCAGTGACAGTTTAGTGTAACAGCCAAATAGTGACAGTTTAGTGTAACAGCCAATCAGTGACAGTTTAGTGTAACAGCCAATCAGTGACAGTTTAGTGTAACAGCCAAATAGTGACAGTTTAGTGTAACAGCCAATCAGTGACAGTTTAGTGTAACAGCCAATCAGTGACAGTTTAGTGTAACAGCCAAATAGTGACAGTTTAGTGTAACAGCCAAATAGTGACAGTTTAGTGTAACAGCAAATCAGTG
>NC_060890.1:25694499-25744499 GCF_014805685.1 Silurus meridionalis
CAGTTTATTCCCATTAATTCCTATGGAAAGTTTCCATTCTTGAAAATTCCTGGAATTTTGCAACCCTAGTTCCTATACTGTCATTTCTTTAGCAAAAGCTGGGTTCATACACACACACACAGAAACATTTGCTGAAGTTTTTTGGGAGGAGATGATTGATAATTAAGCATCTAAGGAAGGAGTCTCCAGTATCAATGAATGTTTTTACTACAGTTAAAAAAATACTTTTTTTTTTTTAAACGTTCCCTGTTTATAGCTGCTATAACGCAACTATAAACTCTTATATACACTAATGGGCCAAAAGTTTGTGGACACCCCACCTTAAGATTGCTGTGTGCTTCTGTTTGAGCATCCCATTCCATTAGATTTTGTGGAGGTTCCTAACACCCTGATGGAGGAATGAAAGTCAGGTACTGATCTAGGTGAGAAAGTGAGGAGGTCTGGGGAGCATCATGTTCAATATGTCAGGAGCTCTATAACAGGAGATCTTCATGAAGCTGGCCTTGTGCAGAAATGTCAAGTTCAAGTGCAGGGAGAAAATGTCATGCTAGTGCATCTGAAGACTTTTACCACAAACTGTGTGCCTCAAGTTTGTGGTAACAATTTGAAGAAAAACTCATGTGGCTGGAAAAGTGGGGTGTCCCAATATTTTTGGCCGCATTGTGTTTATATGATCGAATAAGATAAATGTAAATGCGAATGACTGAGCAATCGAGGGGAGAAGGTCCTTTTAATACGAGAGGTGACCAAGAACTCGATGGTCTCTCAGACTGAGCTCCTGTGTGGAGATTG
Organism: Silurus meridionalis; assembly: GCF_014805685.1. NCBI lineage: Eukaryota > Metazoa > Chordata > Actinopteri > Siluriformes > Siluridae > Silurus > Silurus meridionalis. The sequence goes on from NC_060890.1 coordinate 25,695,292, forward strand.
GATGAAGAAGCCTCATGGAAAGCCCTGTGGGAGCCTCCTGAAGGACTTTTAGACTATATGTAGATTCTTTGGTCTGATGAAACCAATATTGAACAGTTTGGCCTCGAAACATCATGTCTGGAGGAAACCACCCAAAAAACATCCTAAAAGTGAAGCATGGTGGTGGAAGCATGGTGTGTTTTTCAGCAGCAGGGATTTGGAAACTGGTCAGGGTTGAGGGTCACCATGGGTTTGGTTATCAGGGATAAAAAATTATAACTTATAGGCAATATTCTTTTATATAACCTTCTTACTGCTTTATCTGTGTAAAGCTGCTTTGGGACGATGTCCATTGTGTAAAGCTATTTTTATATGTTTGTATTATATATTATATTTATTATATTATTTTGTATATTATAGAATTGTATAATATTTATTACAATATATTATTGTATTGTAATATTATATTATATTATTATATTATATTATATTATTTGCTCATTTTTCTTTGCTGCTGTAACATAGAAAATTTCCAACTGTGGGACGAATAAAGGTTCATCTTATGTTATTATTATTATCATCACCATTTTGTGTGTGTGTGTGTGTGTGTGTGTGTGTGTTGCAGTTCGCCGCTATCGGTCCTACCACCGCCGAGGCTCTACAGGAAGCGGGTGTGACGGTCAGCTGCTCGGCTCAGAAGCCCACCCCTCAGCACCTTGCCACGGCTATCAACCACAGCTTGAGCCATGACCTCTGACCCCAGGCACAATCCATCAATGTGAACACTGTTTGCATCCCAGACCTCTTCACCTTCTCACCTACATCAGTACCTGACTTTACTAACACCCCTGTGTCTGAATGAATCTCCACAAAATCTTGTGGAACATCTCATGGTGGGGTGAAGGCTATTATAACAGGAAAAGGAGACTCCAGGTGGAACAGGATGTTCAAAAAAGCACAAAATCTTACAGTCAGGTGTCTACAAACTTTTGACCGTAGAGTGTATTGTTATTAAACGGCGTGTATCTGCATTTCAGACTTGCACTGAATACAAAAACACAAAAATGAATATCGAATGATGTGAAATATTTGATATTTTCCTGTATTTCTTCGCCCTGATATTAGTTTAAGTTAATCATCATTACGCCTGAAGTGTTTGAGGCACTAAAATGACGTGGGGTAACAGTTATAAATGTGTAGACTACAGTATACCGGTGTGAATACAAGTGTCAACTTCTGTTCCTCATTCTAATGGAAATAAAGGACAGTTTATACTTTCACACAATCACGACTGAGAATCAACAATCACAGATTTTCATTCCTCGTATCTCTGCACATTTCATATGTGGTGTGTATTTATCTGTAGTTACATTCTAGCTGTACCTACTGAGTACTTCATGTTGGTTCAAGTTTTCCTTCACTTTCTTGAATAAGTCCATAAAAACAACCATAAACCATAAACTTCCATCTCCATGTGGGGGTGAGGGAGTCTGATCACATCTTCTCTCCTGTTCTCCATCTCACACAAGCTCTTCTACAGACAAAAATGTCTTATTTGGACTCCACACCACTTTCATCCACTCGTTCACTGTCCCAAAGTGTGTAACGAAAGGAGCATGCACGTATCTCAAAACCCATAAGAGGCTCTGTGGTGTCACACTTTTCACAGTAATCGAACATTTAAACTTTTTACAGCAGAGGAACCTGTGGAGGAGCTTTCACCTGGCGGAGAAACAGAAATGAGGCCGTAAAAGCGGCACACTGAGTCAATGCAGCTGGCTTTGCTTTTCTCAATAAACTGAGAGGAATAAATACAGGCACATGCTGGCAGGTGCGCTCACACATCGGTGTGAAACGTGTGGAGCTTCGAGCACTTGCATTACGATAAAAATAAATAAGTATATCAAATCTTTGTAGTTTTTTCTAGATTGTTTTCTCTGAATAAAATACACTATTATAAAGATTACACATTACATGGAATATTTGGTATATTTTTCTGAAATTAAATTTTTTTTTATAGCTTTCACACCAAACTGTTACACCGGCTGTTTATCACCTTTACTGTCTGGATTTCTTTCAAACCAACTTCAAAGAGGACTCACGTGACACCATCTGCCCATATATAAGAGCACCAGTAATGGCCACTGCTCCACTGTTGAATGTTCACTTCCTGACACAACGTCCTCTCTGATTTTATGGACTTGAACTCACCTCGGGTTTCTTTATCCGGATTCAATTTATGAAACATCAAGTTATTCGGTAGTTAAGGCTTTAAAAATGATGAGTGTAAACCAGCTGGCTGGTTTAGTCTTCATAGGGGTCCTGGGCTTGACCCTCTCGGAGAAACTGTTCCACAGTCGGGATCACTCGGATGTAGAAATGTCCTCGTCTCCCGCGGCCGAGCTCATCACTGATCCTGACACTGCTCAGGTGAGACAGAGAGACACCACACCTGCACCAGTACTTCAGCTCCCTGTTGTAGATGAAACCTTCTTACTCAACATTTTCCTATACTGAAATTGTTTCTCAAATGTTTTGTCTGAGGGACATCATGATGAACTTTTGGACATGACTATGATAAGTACCACTTTTTTGTGACTCTTTTCATTTCGGATTCATTTGTAAGTGTTGAAATGGAGGTGTAAATTCACTAGCAGTTAAGGACGGATTTAACTGGAGCAGACATCTGCGCCATTGAGGTGGAAGCTTAGTGGTTAAGGTGTTGGGCTTCAGATCGTAAGGTTACCAGTTAAAATCTAAGCACCACCAAGCTGCCACTGTCTTGAGCAAGGCCCTAACCCTCACCTGCTCAGATGTAAAAAAGCTCTGGATAAAGGTGTAGACCTGTGAGGAATTCACCACAGTCCTCCAGAAGCTCCTCTGTCTATACGAGGTGGTATCAAAAAGTTTTAAGACTAGCTCTGTTTAAAAGAAAGTACTTCATTTATCTTCATTTAGAATGAAGATAAATAAATATTCATTTATTAATGGCTTTCTCTGTTCAGCGTGAGGCTTCTTTCATTGACCTTGTCTTCTTCTATCCAGCCTGGGGCTGCCTGGGCCTCCTTCTGTGTAGTCTCCATTTGTTTGGCACTGGAGCCTACTTTAGTCCAGCTTGGGGCTTTTTCTGTATTGAGTGGAATCTAGTGATGGTTCATTCATGAACGATTTGTTTAGCTTTAATGAGTCTTTAATGTGACTCAGAAGAACAAGTCAGATCAAAGAGTCAGTCGTCCTTTTTCTACTGAACACGCATAAGCAAAGCATCGCAAAATCTCTGTATGTTATGTACAGAAAACAGAATCGAGTAGTTTACCTCCTGACTCTTCTAGTCCGAGTCGTTCATTTGTTTATCACTTGACTCCCATAGATGCTACACAATGCATTACACAGGAAACAGAATCGAGTCGTTCATTTCATGAGTCCTCTGAGTCATTTGCTTTTTTTAACTTGACTCCCATGTACACATACTGTACTTTGTCCTAAGCTGCATTGTTATATTTTCATTATTATGTGTAGGCGTGTTTATTTTATTTCTGATCAAAGACACAAATGAACTGAATAACAAAAAAAAAAGATTTGTTTATTTTGATTCAAAGAACCAAGTCACTGCAATGATCCAATCTTCCCACACTTGACAGAAGAGGACATTGTTGTTTTGCAGGCTTGGAGTTTGTTTTACTTTTGTAAAAATTGTTTTATTTTGAAAAATTACTGAGTTTGGCGACTGACAGAATGATTGTTTCTGTTCTTCCATTCCATCTTTAGCACTTTCTCTTCAAGTATGGATTCATGAAGCCAGTGAATTGGGAAAGCCCTGATGTTGCCACTTTAACTGTTGATGACATCTTCTTAGAAGACACAGCGACTCTTGTTCACGAAGGGGCTTCCTCGCCCCGCTCAGAAAACACCCAACATTCCTCGGAGTCGCCGGACTTCATAAGAGCTCTGCTGGAGTTCCAGCACGTGTCTGGTTTACCCGCGACAGGTGTGTTTGATGACGCTACCAAAGTGGCCATGAACAAACCGAGATGTGGCGTCCCGGACAAAGACGAGGACCATCATGAGACCATGAAGTCCACCATTACTGAGAATATATCCTCTGAACTTTTGAACACCACAGAGACACCACAAAGTAACGATACAGACATTGAAATAGTTCGGAACAGCACTTCTGACAAGGACGGGAAAGAAAAACAGCACCATCTACAGGCACTAGTGCATAAGAGCATTAGGAGGAAAAGAAGCACCAGTGCATTGTGGGGACACGCTGCATTCTCCAAGAGTGTCCTCACATGGCGACTGATTGGGGAAGGCTACAGCAACCAGCTCTCGGTGGACGAGCAACGCTACATCTTCAGGCTGGCCTTTAGGATGTGGAGCGAAGTCTCACCTCTGCAGTTCATAGAGGATCTGCTGTCACCGTTGGACGAGATTGACATCAGACTGGGCTTTGGCACAGGTTTTGATCTTCTTCGTTATGGTCTTATAACATGCTTCAAACTTAAAACTAAAAGGTTGAATTTGGTGCTCCCACCACCATGCTTCAAATGTAGTGCTAAAGGTTAATGGTGATGCTCTCACCACCATGCCGTGTGTGTAATACGCTCCACAATCTCACAAATTGTCAAATTTATAGATATAAACTGGTGTTAATGGTTAAAGGTACAGTTTCTGTGAAAAGTATGGAAACACTGAGCCTTTAATGTTTTTCGCATGTTTCTATGCAACAAACTCTGACTGGGCAGGTGGTTCCATGATCAATTTTCCTTCAGATAACGTTTTCTCTCTAAATAACACATACAGAACTTGGACATGCGCTTCAACTCGTTGTCTTGTCACTTTCCAGAATCTTTCCTGCTCCAAAACATCTCCAAACTTCCACCTCCACGTGTAAGTGTGGGGGTGAAGGAGTCTGATCACATCTTCACTCCTTTCCTCCATCTCACACAAGTTCTTCTCTTAGAGACAAAAATGCTCCATTTGGACTCACACAACTTCCTTCCACTCGTTCACTGTTCACTGCTTTTTACTGAGTTTGTTGCTTAGAAACAAAAGAAACATGCACTTGTCTAAAAGACTAACTTTAAAACATTAGTCACATTCATCATTTCAGAATCTTATGCATATCAGGATGAATACAAACTCATGAATATGAATCATCTTTAGATCGAATTCGCTATACATATTCATACACATAGTTTATATTCATTCCAGATTATTGAAAGAGTCATGTTAGAGATGATCATCTTAACTGTATTAAAACAGGTCATTTTGACCCGAACAGACGATGAGGGGCAAATTAACATCCTAACGAGGCTATTAATGAAGCAGCAGGGACTATTAGCAGGGCCTCATTTGCATAATTCAAGCTGGTGCCTTGCAGCTTTTATTAATTATTAGCCACATTTGCATGGTGCAGTGAGATGTTCTTTTAAACAACGGTAGAAGTAGAAAGGTGCAATACGCTTGAAATAGTTTCAGCCGTAAAGAAAAAACGCTTCGTTTTTTACTTAAATACATTGTAGTTTTACTTCATGCTAGAACTGAAAAGAGCTGGAAATACTGCAATAAATGTGTTTTATTGAATTCTCGATGAATTCAGGGAATATTTTTTTTATAAACCTTCTTATCATGCTTTTCTTTTAAAAATTTCATTTTTTGCAAATGCAGCGATCTCTTTCCAGTCCATAAATACAGTGGAATTCTGTGAAGCTCAATAATATATACTTATATGAGAGTGCTAAATGTGTCTAGGGTTTTGTCCCTACCTGATTACCTTCTCTTTCACTAATTATGTTCCCTTTGTTCAGGATGAGAGCTCATTACTGAAATATGATTAAACAGGAATGCATTGAATACCTGCATTGTTATCTCTGAATACCCCGACTGTAGAGTAGTGTCAGGCTGAATGGAGACAGTATTATTCTCTTGTACTATAGCAGCTGTCTAGTCTGCCACGAGTCTGCCGCCATGGAATAACAGCTTACTTCATCATATCATCAGATAGTCAAAGGAGAAGGATGTACAGTAGATCACCACATTGTTCTCGCCCACTAAGGTCGACACTTCGGGTGCTCTCAGAGGTTCGACGGCGCTGGAAGGGAGTTTGCTCACGCTTGGTTTCTGGGTGACATCCATTTCGATGATGACGAACATTTCACGGCCCCGAATACAGGAAATGGGATCAGCCTGCTTAAGGTGAGACTTTAAATCAAAATCCAAGCCCGGGGAATAGACTGAAAAAGAGGTGTGGCCTATGTGCTATTCAGACTTAATCAAGGAGTTGTAGCAAATGTTCCCTATACATTTTCAGCAAAGCAGGCGTGGCCAATGTGCCACAGAGGTGTGGCCTAATCACCAGCCTGTGCCAATAATGTAGGGTGTGTGGCCTATTTGACATTCAGCCACATTTAAATAAGGTGTCATTTCAAATGTAGTTGCCATTCAGCCCTTAGGAAGGAGGTGTGGTCTATGCGCAATTAGCTTCCTGTGAGGCATGTTTCCTTTGTTAGTCCTTTACTAATGGAACAAAAATCTCTATTATTTCTGCTGGTGTATTTCAGGTAGCCGTGCATGAGATCGGCCACGTGCTGGGCCTACCTCACATTTACCGTGCAGGATCCATCATGCAGCCCAGCTATCGGCCGCAGGATGACGGATTTGAGCTTGACTGGCTTGACAGGAAGGCCATTCAGAACCTCTACGGTGAGAACAATTGACTGTGTACTGAAGTGTGAATGGAATAAGTGTGTGTTTGTGTGTGGATGTAAAGAGCACAAATTTCCAGATCTGAAGGACAAACCCAGCAAAGTGCAGTATCTATATTGCTCATACACAAGTTTATCAAGTATTTGCACACGGCTGAAGGAAACCTTGTGCTGAATGTCGAGGGACGTTCTTGCTAGCATCACCAGAAATTTAATCACAGACTGCTGGTGTACAAGCTAACCTTAAAAGTCCCCGAATGCATGTTATATGAAATCTGACACTTTTTTAATGAGCTTTTTTTTTTTCGAGAGTGTATTTTCATTAAAATGAAATTTTTCTTAACCTAACTTTTTGAGCTAGCTTAAGTTCCATTATGTGATTTAATACATTAAAAAGCCCTAACGAGCATGATTCCTTGGGTTACAAGCGGTGTAATGAATGAACATATCGTTACATATATATCAGCTCTAAAGTGGCTCACAGATCTCTGTTATAAATCTTTACAGATGACAATTCATTAAGGCTAATGATCGCTTTGCGACAGAAAAAATGCAAGCGTGAAAGATCGAGTTCTGCCCAAGCGAGTCCCAGCAGAGCAGCTGCCATCACATCCATCAGTGTTATAATGGGATGTGTTTTGGGAAGTTAATTACCGTCGACTCGTCCTTGTGTCTCTGATCGTCTCGGGTTGTGAAAGTGAAACCAGGCTATAGAAGAACACAGCGAGGCCTTGTAAATCTTGTTCTTCTTCTTTTTCATCTCCACAGTGGATCATCTGTCTCTGTCCTCTACATCTGCCTCTTTAAAACCATCAACCTGTACGGCTTAATCCATCACATTCATAAAACTTCTCCTTGGTCTTCCTCTTTTCCTCCTGCCTGGCAGCTCCACCCTCTTCATTCTTCTACCCATATCCCCCATGTCCCTCCTCCTTTGTCTCCAAAATGTCCTACCTGCTCTGTCCCTCTAATAAAGTCATTCTTAATCATGTCCACATTGTGTGAACATTTTGTCCTTAAAAGTTGATGTTAGAAGCAGGAAAAATGGGCGAGCGTAAGGATTTGAGCGAGTTTGACAAATTGTGACGTCTAGACGTCTGGGTCAGAGCATTTCCAAAACTGCAGATCTTGTGGGATGTTTCTGGTCTGCAGTGGTCTATCTAAAGTGTTCCAAGGAAGGAACAGGGGTGAACCGGCGACAGGGTCGTGGACGGCCGAGGCGCATTGATGCACGTGAGGAGCGAAGGCTGGTCCGTGTGGTCTGATCTAACAGACGAGATCCTGTAGCTCAAACTGCTGAAAAAGTTCATGCGTTAATTCTCAATGAGTCACGAATGTTTAAGCAGGTGGGTATAATGTTTTGCCTGCTGGTGTAAGTGATAATTACATTAGGGCAGGTGTGAGGTGTTACAGGATGTTAGTGCACAATGCGGAGGTGAAGAACGTCCTGAGGTGAAGCTGAGAGCATTGTGGAAATTCGATTAAAATGTTGGACTTCTGATCAGAAGGTCGTAAGTTCAAATCCCTCCACCACTATGTTGCCACTGCTGAGCCCTTAAACAAGGCCCTTAACCCTCAGTTGTATGAATGAGATAATTGTTGTTGTGGAGACAGTCGTCTGCAAAAAATGCCGTAAATGAGAGATCAAGTTGTGCCAGACGATTACCATGAAATGAAAAAGAGAGGGAAGACATCTACCATACCAGCAGGGCCCATAATCTGCTGAGCTCAGTTGTTTCTGCTAAATATTTAATTAAATGTATATATAGAGGTTCTGTGTCTAAACCAGTTCTTGAATTTAAGGTTCATCATATGCTCAATCGTTCTCTTTCTGTTCCTCTGTGTTTAGGAGGGTGCGGCGGTCGGTTCAGCACCGTATTCGATTGGATCCGAAAAGAGCGAACTTCGTACGGTGAAGTGGTCATACGCTTCAACACCTACTTCATGCGTAACGGTTGGTACTGGCTTTATGAGAACCGGAGCAACAGAACACGTTACGGAGATCCGGTCTCCGTGCAGGTTGGCTGGCACGGGCTCGTCTACCGGCGTAGATGCCTACGTGCACGTCTGGAGCCGCAACATGGACGCAACATATTTTTTTAAAGGTAAACTACAAAATTAACACAGATTTATTAGAATCAATTCAAATTGTGTTTTTTATTCATGTTAAAATGTTCATGTTGTGGCGTAGGAGCGCGGTATTGGAGATATGACTACGAGAATGATCAGGTTTTTTCAGAAGACTCGGACGGCCAGCGTTACCCTCGTCTCATCTCCGAGGGCTTTCCTGGCATCCCAAGCCCCATCGATACAGCCTACTATGACAGAAGAGATGCTCACATCTACTTCTTCAGAGGTTCCATGGTAAGAGCTTGGAATTCCAGTTCACTATCGTACACAATGTAGTCAGATTTCAATGTTAAACCACCCCTTCCCTACCCGTCTGTCTAGGTTTACAGGTTCAACGTCCAAGCGAACAAGCTAGATCCTAAATCTCCTCAAAAAATGACGGAGCTTTTTCCTGCCCTGATGCCCGGAGACCATCCGACGAGTAATCTGGATGCCGCATATTTCTCGTACACTCACAACGCGCTCTTTCTCCTGAAGGGTGCCTCCTACTGGAGGGTGGTGGGAAGGAGGGAGCGCAAGACGAAGCGATCGCTTCCCTACAACAGCCTGCTGGGAAGACGAGAAGTTAAGCAACAGTGGTTCGACATTTGTGATGTCCATGCCAGCGCTCTGAGGACTAACCGGCGGTGACGGAAGGGTCTGCGCAAGAATGATCATCGCCCACAATGCTTGTTTAATTCCGATCCTTTTTTGGCTTTTCTGTAAACTTTTTACAAAACACAGATGCAGCTCTCTGGATTAAGCAAAAACTGAAGAATACCTCCTTAGATTGTACAGAGTGCAGGGACACAGAAAACTCTGGAACTAGGAGTTGGCGATGCTGGGGCATCAGCGATTGTTTGGAACCAGTGTGAGCTCGTTTCGAACCCCTTGCCATTAGTTATAGCGGAGCAGTGGAGTGGTGCCCAACGAGCGTTCACTGTAAAACCCTTTCATAAAAATGGTGATAGTGTAAAGGGAATTTGGGCATCTTTACCGGTTAGGACGTCATGATTGTGTCCCATCTGCTCATTTTGAAGAAAGTCAGTGGTGCCCTCACCGCTCCGTTAAACAACACGCATCATCATTGTTGTGTCAAGCGATTGATGTTGATGTAATTGCATGAGGGACACGATTATGATGTCCTAACTGGTAATGATGCTGAAATTCCCACACACTGTCACAATTTTTGTAAAAGGCTTTTACAGCAAATACTCCTTGCGCACTACTCCACTGCTCGATTATAACTAATGGCAAAGGGGTTTGAAACAAGTTCACACTGGTTCTAAACATTCACCGACATCCCCCCAGGGACGCCAACTCCCGATATCCCTCATACGTCGTATGTGACTACATGATTACCCCATCATTGACTTTTAATTAGAGTATTAGCACCTGATTTGGTTCTGTACTCCACAGTTACTTATACCAAACTGTGCAGTATTTCTGTAGAATGACTTATGGTTATTTATTTACACAACCGAGCAGTTGAGGTCAAAGTGCCTTGCTCAGGGGACCAGCAGTTCAAGTGGCAACTTGATGTTGCTGAGATTTAAACTCACCACTGATCTATCACTTCCTGTTGTTCCCTCCCACTTCCCTTTCTATCTGTCAGCATAACGAGTCCCTACATTTCAGCTTAATTTCTGACCAGTCTCACCACAATGACATATTTTCTGGCAAGTGCAATGACGCGATCGTTAAGTTGATTCTACGTCACTGTTCTTGACCAACAAGATGCTTTCAGGTTCACACCTTTGAATGCGTTGAGTTTAAGCGATCCAGAAATAAGACATACGCGTTTTCTGACTTTTTCTCAAGTCTGTACCTGACTTTAATAACACACTTGTGGCTGATTATAAGCGCAAATGTCCACAAAATCTAGTGGAACATCTTCCCAGAAAAGTGGAGCTTATAATAACAGCAAATAGAAACTAAATGTGGAATGGGACGTTCAAAAAGAAGCACATATGGTCAGGTGTCCACAAAGTTTTGGCAATGTGGTGTATTATCAACGATTCCAAAAAAAAAAAGGGTACGTAAACTTATTTTTTCTGACTTTTTCTGACTTGGATGTGTTTTTTTTTTGACACGTTTGCAGATTTCCCCACTGTTCAGATCCTCTTGTGTTTAAAATAATATGAATCTGATGTGTAAAAACTGCACAATTTTCTTTTTATGCACTGTTTCCTTATTTATAATCATATTTATTCATGTAAGACAAAAACACACTGTGTTTACTTTCCTTTTGTTCAAATTTGATTTTTTATCACTATTTTTATTAATAATTGTATATTTGTATGTAAGAGAATAATAATTGCAATGCTTTTACTCCCAGATTTGTATCTATAGAGAGAGAATAAGAGTCAATGTAAAGTTCAAGTGTGTTCCTGTTTTTTTTTAAGTGAGCGTGTGTGTGTGTGTGTGTGTGTGTGTGTGTGTGTGTGTGTGTGTGTGTGTGTGTGTGTGTGTGCTTTCTAGCCAATTAAAGCATTTAAAGTGTAGCGAGGCTGCAAGAACACATTGATCATGAAGTCAGTGTGTGTGTGTGTGTGTGTGTGTGTGTGTGTGTGTGTGTGTTTGTGTGTGTGAGATTCAAGTCTGTTCTGTTCATTCACTCTGCTGGCCGGAGCAGATTACACTCCCGCTGGTGAATGACCTTATCCTGTTCTTCACACACACACACACACACACACACACACACACACACACACACACACACACACAGCAGCGACCAGCACAAATACAAAACCACATGGTGAGACGAGCCGACGGAGAGCTATTAACGAGTGTGTTAGTCAGAGCATGTCTCAGTGCTCGCTGAAGGGAAGTGCTGTTACACACTTTCAATCACATGCTGGGTGGATCAGAGGTTTGTATCCGAAAAATCCTTCATTTCGATCTGCTTTTAAATTCATATTTAATCCTTTTTTTAAATAACGCTATTGCATAAGTAATAAACGATATGCTCAAAAGTGTTGAGACACCCGTTTGTGCTTCTTTACGATTGTATCGGACGTCTAGGTGATCTAGCATGAAATTTCTCCTTCACTTCAACTAGGAGATCCAAACCCTGTCCCAGCATGATGTATGTGCACACAAACAGCTCTATGAAGATCTACTTTAGGAGTAGGAGTAGAAAATCTCCTGATATAAAGCTCCAACCCTATTAAACGAGTGATTGTACCCTGGGTATCCTCACTTCCACAGAAATCTCCACAAAATCTAGTGGAACAACTTCCCAGAAGAGTGGAGCTTATTAAAAGAGCAAATGGGGACTAAATGTGGAACATACTGTAGCACACAGAAATCTTACGCACGGGTGTCCACAAACTTTTGGCCCACATAGTGTAGATTTAATTAATCGTGCATCATTTTTTTTAGACTTTGTGTTGAGCACAGAATTGTTTATTATTTGTATCATATTTAATAACAATCATTTTTCTTTAGTGTGAATAGTGGATTGTGATTGGCTGGAAGGAGTTCAGGTGTGAATGCTGGATTGTGATTAGCTGGAAGGAGTTCAGGTGTGAATAATTGATTGTGATTGGCTGGAATGAGTTGAGGTGTGAATAGTGTATTGTAATTGGCTGTAGGGAGTTCAGGTGTGAATAGTGGATTGTGATTGGCTGGAAGGAGTTCAGGTGTGAATAGTGGATTGTAATTGGCTGTAGGGAGTTCAGGTGTGAATAGTGGATTGTGATTTGCTGGAAGGAGTTCAGGTGAGAATAGTGGATTGTGATTGGCTGGAAGGAGTTCAGGTGTGAATAGTGGATTGTGATTGGCTGGAAGGAGTTCAGGTGTGAATTGTGGATTGTGATTGGCTGGAAGGAGTTCAGGTGTGAATAGTGGATTGTGATTGGCTGAAAGGAGTTCAGGTGTGAGTTCAGAGAGTTGCACACGCAGTTAGTTTGTTTTTGTCAGTTGAATCGAAATGAATGTGCTGCTTATAAACACCTGTAACCATAGTAACATCCAGTTCCAGTTCCATCCAGAGTGAAACAGTGATTGTACACATTTCCTAAAGACCTCACTGAGCACCATGGAGGATTTCTGCATGTGGTGGAACTTCTATGGTGAATACGTGGATTTGGAGAAACGGCACAAGATGAATTTGGAGAAGAAAAACAGCACCAGGAGTGAACTCCAACAGCTTCATAAAATGTAAATGAAAAAAATGGCGTTGTTTTGATCCGTTCAGTCAGTTTTATTCTGCAAACATCAATAACAGCTTAAACTCCTCAGTGCTGGAAGTGATCATGGTTTAAGGTGATAATTTACAACAAGGTGTGAGGTCTTACACCATTATAATCCTCTCCGCTTCACCTCAGGACCTTCTTCACCTCCACACTGTGCACTGTACCACCTCACACCTCGTCCTGAGGAAAACTGGTTGTACAAAATAAAGACAGGGCTGTTAAAGGGCTGAAGCGTGTTATACATATATTCAGGAATCGTAGCTTCTGTGTTGAAAAAGAGCAACTCGGCACAAATATAGACAATTAACTGGGTGCTAACAGACACCTTTGTGTGTCAGGACAGAAGATGCAAGTGTGTGTGTGTGTGTGTGTGTGTGTGTGTGTGTGTGTGTGTGTGTGTGTGTGGGTGTTATTCTGTTATCTTACCGTCACAGTCACAGTAGGCAATATTTTACAGATTGTCACTTTTATTGTAGCAACACACACCAATAGAGGGCGCTAAAACAACACATACGCTTTCCATTCGATTTACGTGTTTTTTCTTTTTAAGTAAAATAAACTTTATAAAGCGTTTTATATACTGTATAAGCTGCACACACACACACACACACACACACACACACACACACACACACACACACACCTGGGGGTGGGACATATGCAGAGCATTTAATTGGATGTTCATGAGATTAGGACAGAATTGTATCTTACCAAAAGAGTTGTTTTTATATAAATATTCTGTCATGTTGGTGTCCATAATGTGAGCTGGAGGAACATATGAAAGGTTTTTCTCTGGTTCTAGTTGCTCCACTCACTGCAGAAGTCCTCACTTTACAGTCAGCGTTATGAATGAAACAGCAGGACCAGTAGTGATGTAGTGATATAGGAGAACTCTGTGTGAATAACGCATGCACATCAGCGTTCCATTATAGCAGGAGATCATCTACTTCATCCCATGTAAAGAAGATCTTCAGATAGCTGGCTTTCTTACACTACATTTTTGTCTTCTTTCGATCTTTCATTCTTTCTCTCTTTTTTTTTTTCTTATGTACTGCTCTATCTTTCTTTTTTACTCCTACATACTATTTTTTATTTATTTTTTTATTTTTTTTAATTCGGATTTCTGCTGCATCAGTGAAAACATCTAGACTTCTCTCTGTTTTTCTTTCTCTTTCTTTTTCTGTGTGTGTGTGTGTGTGTGTGTGTGTGTGTGTGTGTGTGTGTGTGTGTGTGTGTGTTCTTGTGTCAGCAGGTGTACAAGTGTAAAACAAGAGTGAGATGAGAGCAAGACAGGAGTGAGACCATATGCTGCCTTTCCTTTATTTTCCTTCCCACAAAAGTAAGTAAATGCGAGATGAGAGTGATACTAGAGCCAAATGAGAGTAAGACAAGTAAATCAAAAGTGACATGAGAGCAAGACAGAGCGGGCAGAGCGAGAGTGAGAAAAGAGGGATGAGAGTAAGATGATAGGGAGATGAGATTTAGATATAAGGAAATGAAGTGAGATGAGAGGGAGATCAGAGGAGATAAGAGTAAGATGAGAGGAGAGTTAAGGGAGATGAAAGTGAGATGAGAGGGAGATAAGAGTAAGATGAGGGGCAGATAAGAGGAGATAAGAGTGAGATGAGAGGAGATTACAGTGAGATGAGCGAGAGATGAAAGTAAAATGAGAGGAGATAAGAGTGAGATAAGAGGAGATGAGAGTGAGATTAGAGGAGATGAGAGGGAGATAAGAGGAGATGAGGGAGATTAGAGGAAAATAAGAGTGAGATGAGAGTGAGATTAGAGTGAGATGAGAGTAAGATAAGAGTGAGATGAGAGGGAGATGAATGGGGGATAAGAGTGAAATGAGAGTGAGATGGGAGGGAGATAAGAGGGAGATGAGAGTGAGATAAGAGGGACATGAAAGTGAGATGAGAGTAGGATAAGAGGGAGATAAGAGGGAGATGAAATCGAGATTCCTTCTTTCCCTAAATCTCAGCCCTATGTGTTTAATGAACTTAAAATACTTTTAATCCCTGATCTGTTTCGGTTGTAAATGATTTATCTCCAAGCCTGGGTTATGTAACGTCATAAACGTGTCGAATTATAGAATAAAAATCCTCTGAAGAATCTGCGAATAAACACAATATCAATTGTGACGTCACATATGAACAAAAATGTGGTTATTTTTTTTTTATCTGGTTTTCTTTAAAAAGTGACAGCTGTTCTCACACACACACACACACACACACGTTTTCCATGCAGGCTAACAGAAGTCGGACGTGGCTCTGCCCACTCAGATGTGATGGAGGATCTTTGACCCGATATAAATAGTGAAAAGCTGGTGCTGTTGTGTTGAGTGACAGCTGTGAGAGGAGCGAAGAATGTGAGTGGGTGGTGTGTGTGCGTGTGTGTGTGTGCGTGTGTGTGTGTACATGTGTGTGTGTGTGTGTGTGTGTGTGTGTGATTGTGATGTGTGATGTGTGAGAAAAAAATTCTTCTGGACATGCCAGTGTGGACACACTCCTCACTGACTGAGAAGGAAAACAGATGTAGGATGTGAACGTGTGTGTGTGTGTGTGTGTGTGTGTGTGTGTGTGTGTGTGTGTGTGTGTGTGTGTGTGTGTGTGTGTGTGTGTTTTGGTTTTAAAATGCTATAACATATTATCTACGTAAGAATCTCAGAATTACTTTTTTTAAACAATGCTACAATCAACACTCAAATTTTCCACTTTTCCATATGTGGTTCTTCTCCAAACTGTTACCCTTAACTTGGATTTATGGATGCATGAAGATGCCTTCACTTGTACTAGGAGATCAAAAACCTGTTCCTGCAGGACATTTGTGCACAAAGCCAGCTCCGTGAAGATAAATGAGTTGGAGTGGAAGATCTCCTGCTTTACTAACACCCTAGTGGATGAATAAATCTCCATAAACCTCCACAAATTCTAGAGGAACATCTTCCCAGAAGAGTTATTATGAGAGTAAATGGAGACTCAATGTGAAATGAGATGCTAAATAAGAAGCACATACGAATCTTACACTCAGGTGTCCACAAACTTTTGCCCATTTGATATGTCATGCACAATTCTTTTTCCTTTATTTTTTCTGTAGCTTCATTGTGTGTGTGTGTGTGTGTGTGTGTGTGTGTGTGTGTGTGTGTGTGTGTGTGTGTGTGTGTGTGTGTGTGCTGTCCATCAGGTTGTGTTCTTCCCTCAGGGATATACTGTAAAAAAAAAAAAGAAAAATGTGACACGTTGCTTGTTAAAGTGTTTATTTTTGACATTTAAACAGTCACTCGAACAAACTCGGCTTTCGGGCTTTCATCCCCTCGTTCTTCTCGTTAGAAGGACACATTTTCAGGAATCCTGAGCAGAGTTCCTCGGACACGCGGTCGTGATGCAGCTTGGCCCCGAGAAAAATGTCACAGCCATGAAGAAAAAACCAGGCCATTACTCTGCATGCCGCTAGGCTAATGAAGGTGTGTTTGTTGGGGGGTTATGCTACGTTCTTTCATTACCTTTTCATTAAAGGTAGGGTTGGAAAATAGCTGTTGCTATGGAGACAAAGGAACTCGGTGGTGGGGGCACGAAGTGAATTATGCATTATGGACTGAGTTGTTTACTGGACTGATAGAACGCAGAGGTGCAGATTCAGGGCTAATACATGTGTGTGTGTGTGTGTGTGTGTGTGTGTGTGTGTGTGTGTGAGTGTGTGTGTGTGTGTGTTTTGCATAGCTCAAACAAGCCCAGCTAAAACGAAGGCTCTTTACTAACAAGCTCATAATGACGTGAAAGTAAACGTGGACACTTCAGGTCCAAAAACACTCTATAAGAATCCTGTACTGCCTGTAATCAACAGCAGTTCTGCTCCACTCCCCCTGTCCCATTATCCCTCTGTCCATATGTCCCTTATCCCTCTGTCCCTTATCCCTCTGTCCCATTATCCCTCTGTCCCTCTGTCCCATTATCCCCCTGTCCCTTATCCCTCTGTCTTTCTGTCCCTTATCCCTCTGCCCCACTGTCCCATTATCCCTCTGTCCCTCTGTCCCTTATCCCTCTGCCCCACTGTCCCATTATCACTCTGTCCCTCTGTCCCTTATCCCTCTGCCCCACTGTCCCATTATCCTTCTGTCCCTCTGTCCCATTATCCCTCTGTCCCTTATCCCTCTGTCCCATTGTCCCTCTGTCCCTCTGTCCCTTATCCTTCTGTCTCATTAGCCCTCTGCCCCACTGTCCCATTATCCATCCGTCCCATTATCCCTCTGTCCTATTATCCATTTGCCCCACTGTCTCACTGTCTTGTTGTTTCACGGTCCTGTTGTATCACTGTCTCAATGTCCTATTGTCTTATTGTCCCTTTCTCTTGCTGTTCCACTGTCCCACTGTCTATTTTCTATCATCTCAAATCAGTTTTATTCTTTATATCTGTATCTCAGCTGTATATACACTCTGTATCAAAAGTTTGTGGACGCCTGACCGTAAGATTTGCATATTTTCTAAACATCCCATTTCCAGAGCTTTATAGCAGGAGATCTTCCACTCCATCCCATGTGACGCATGTCTCCAATGAGCTGGCTTTCCTACACTTTCTTTCATTCTTTCTTACACACATACATATAGACATAGATATATAGTTGTGTATGTATTGGTGTTTGTGTAAATATACACATAGATCGATAGATCGATAGATAGATCGATAGATAGATCGATAGATCGATAGATAGATAGATAGATAGATAGATAGATAGATAGATAGATAGATAGATAGATAGATAGATAGAGTCTCTGTGTTTGCACTTATACATTTGTTCTAATCTGTAACAGACACTGACGAGTACACACTGGACTGTGTTGTGTGTGAGTGGGTGTGATGATTAGCTTGCTACGCTAACCCCCACTGCTGAAAGATTTCTCTCAGTAATTTGTGATGCAATTCATTCTCTCCAGCAGACAGTAAAATTTGTGTGTGTGTGTGTGTGTGTGTGTGTGTGTGTGTGTGTGTGTGTGTGTGTGTGTGTGTGTGTGTGTGTGTGTGTTGAGCGTCACTGACGTAACGGTGTGTGTAAGAGAGACGGGCTAATGTTTTATATCAACATGACAAAACACATTCAGCTGAAAACGATCTGGGAATATCGTTCCAGGGCTCGTAAAGGCAGTCAAGCGTAGAGTTTTCTACCTTTATCTCTCTCTCTCTCTCTCTCTCATTCTCTCTCTCTCTCTCTCTCTCTCTCTCTCTCTCTCTCTCTCTCTCTCCATATCACCTCTCGCTCTCTCTGGTTTCTCTCTCTCTCGCTCTCTCTCTCTCTCTCTCTCTCTCTCTCTCTCTCTCTCTCTCTCTCTCTTTCTCTCTTTGTCATTATTAAAAACGATTTTTCACAGGCTCTTTAATTTGCACCCCTTGTTTCGATTCAATTTTCCGCCGCAGATATGCAGACGATACGCAGACGATACGTGTGACGATGGTCCAATTCCCAGACGGAGGACGAGTTAAATCATAACTACAAACTCATTTCACTTTAATATCTCACTCCTTGCATGAGTCCAGCTGATAAAGCGTTTATATTAAACACAACTCCATTCAGCACCATTGTGTGTGTGTGTGTGTGTGTGTGTGTGTGTGTGTGTGTGTGTGTGTGTGTGTGTGTGTGTGTGTGTTTGTTATTAACCAAGATAATGTAAAGACATAAAAATAATTGCATATAAAGCAGCTCAGTCATTGAACTGGTTGTGTTATTCTGTATGACCCCTGAGTTTGTTAGAGAAGGAGGTGTGGCCTCTCTATAGATCTCCATGAAGGAGGCGTGGCCTCTGTATAGGTCTCCATGAAGGAGGTGTGACCTTTCTATAGACCTCCATGAAGGAGGTGTGGCCTCTCTATAGGTCTCCATGAAGGAGGTGTGGCCTCTCTATGGTCTCCATAAAGGGGGCGTGACCTCTCTATAGGTCTCCATGAAGGAGGTGTGGCCTCTCTATAGGTCTCCATGAAGGAGGCGTGGCCTCTCTATAGGTCTCCATGAAGGAGGTGTGGTCTCTGTTAGTCTCAGAGAAGGAGGTGTGGTCTCAATGTCAGTCTCAGAAAAGGTGTGGCCTCTGTGTCAGTCACAGAAAAGAAGGTGTGGCCTCTGTGTCAGTCTCAGTGGATGAGGTGTGGCCTTTGCATGTGTTAGTCTCAGTTCAAGAGGTGTGGCCTCTCTATAGGTCTTAATAAAGGAGGTGTCACTCTTAGTGAAGGAGGTGTGGCCTCTGTAGCTCTCAATGAAGGAGGTGTGGCCTCTCACTCCTAGTGAAGGAGGTGTGGCCTCTGTAGGTCTCAATAAAAGAGGTGTGGCCTCTGTGTCACTTTTAGTGAAGGAGGTGTGGCCTCTGTAGGTCTCAATGAAGGAGGTGTGGCCTCTCACTCTTTGTGAAGGAGGTGTAGCCTTTGTAGGTTTTAATGAAGGAGGTGTGGCCTCTGTCTCAGTCTCAATAAAGAAGGTGTGGCATCTTACTATTAGTGAAGGAGGTGTGGCCTCTGTCATGGTCTCAAATCATGGAGGTGTGGCCTCGGTAGGCCTTAATGAAGGAGGTGTGGCCTTTCTTTAGGTCTCATTAAATGAAGCATGACCTCTCTGTCACTCCCTGTGAAGAAGGCAGCTTTAGTGAAGGTCTCTGTGTCTGAGCGAAGGATGTGTGGCATCTCATTTATCAAAATCAACACTTTTCTATTGAAATGAATTTTTTATTGTAATAAACTGATGCATCCTTTCCTTCATTAGCTGTTCATTTTATCATATCTGAGCTCTGTTACATATCAGTGTGTAAATGCTGCAGGAATATGACCTGATCAGGAATGGGATCATTATCTTCACTCATACAGCACAAAGCTCTCTGTACAGTTAACAGTTTCCTCATCACACTGTAATATCAGTCCTCCGTCTGGCTTGGTACCAAGGTAATGTCAGAACGAGTAATAAAAAGAAGGAACAGATTGTGTGTGAGTGGCTTTCGAGGGGAGGAAAAAAAAACACAAGAAAGTAGGCCGAAGTGCTCAGGGCACCATGGACCCCTTGGGCTGAGAGCAAGAAATTAGGGCATCCTTCTTTTGTCTCTCTTTTTCTCACTCTCGTTCTCTCTTGCTGTATGTGTGATAATTTGTACCATGAAGCATAAAAGCACAAGAGATGAGACAGAAAGCAAGTCTTCACTCTGATATTTCTTTCCAAGCGATGAAATCTTCATGCGAGCATGAGAAAATGCGATGCATGGAGATGGATATCACGTCTCGTTGGAAAGTACGGGGACTCGGGGAGACGAGATATCTAATATCCTCAGCTGTCACTCTCTCTCTCTCTCTCTCTCTCTCTCTCTCTCTCTCTAGTGATGCGTCACCTCAGTAATCCCCAACAAACCCACGAGGTGGATTAGCGAGTGTATCTGTGTGGGACTGCAAATGTTCTCACCACAAATATACAATACAGAGGAGTTTTCAAGATCAGACGGAAAAAACGAAATAATCCCGGGTAAAATTGTGAGTTTTTTTTAACATCCCATTCCACATTAAATCCCCATTTGCCCTAATAATAAGTACCACTTTTCTGAGAAGATGTTCCACTAGATTTTTGTGGAGATTTGTGAGATTTCATTGAGCAACATGGGTGTTAGTAAAGTGGTGCTGATGTAGGTGAGATGAGGAGGCCCATTCATCATGCTCAATACTGTAGGTTTGAGAGCTCTGTACCAGAAGATCTTCCACTCCAACCCATGGAAAGCATATCTTCATGGAACTGGCTTTGTCAGTTCAAGTGAAGGAGAAATTTCTTGCTAGTGCATCCAAGGACGTCCTATACAATGGTGTGCCTCCAAGTCTGTGGTCACAGTTTGTGGAAGAACCACATATGTGTGGTAAAAGTCAGATGTTTCAGTATCTTTGGCTGTATAGTGAACAAACCTGAAGCAGGAACATCTTACACCATTTCACAGAGTCTTCAAAACACACAGCTCTCTAACTCTTCACCTGCTTATCTAGTGCACTAATTGAATCTATAAGTTACATGTATAGAGTTTCATCATTTCCATACCGACGTTTATAAGAGTACGTCTGCCATTTTCCTAATTAATCTAATCAGCTCATAAACAGCTCTGCAAACTAGGAGGTAATTATTGTCTTACTAATAGGTTACAGTTTACTCCTGTTCGTATTTTACAGCAGACATCTTTTAATTAAGTCTGCCTTTGATTAGCGTTCATTTGGACGCAGTCTATCCGCCCATACTCGCGTGTCTATTTAATATGGAATTTTCTACACATTGGAGTTTATTACGACTCCAGTGTAATGTACTGTACTATTTTGAGAAACTTCCATCATCTGCTGATTTACACTGTCAGGTTCTCGGGTGGAAACTTACTTTCACTAGAACATCAGGCTGATAATGTGTAAGGCGAGGAGAAAGATATTTCCTTTTAACAGTCCGTTTTTTTATGTCTTGAATGTTAGTCTTCAGCATCGAAGTGTTCTGTTCTTATCTTCTAAACCAGAGTTTAATGACTGGCAGGAATATAAAACCTGCAGATTAGTGGTAAGGAATGGTGAAGAATGGTGAGGGAATGGTGGGGAAATGGTGAGGGAATGGTGAGGAAAAATAAAGCATGTTGGGGAAATGGTGAGGGAATGCTAAGGGAATGGTGGGGTAATGATGAGAAATGGTGAAGAATGGTGAGGGAATGGTGGGGGAATGGTGAGGAAATTGTGAGGAATGGTGAGAAACAGTGAAGAATGTTGGGGAAATGGTGAGGAATGGTGAAAATGGTGGGGAATGGTGAGGAATGGTGAGGAATGGTGGGGAAATGGTGAAGTATGGTGAGGAATGGTGAGGGAAATGGTGAAGAATGGTGAGGAAATTGTGAGGGAATGGTCAGGGGAAGGTAAAGAATGGTGAAGGAATGGTAAGGAAAATGTGAGAAATGGTGAGAAACAGTGAAGAATGGTGGGAAAATGGTGGGGAATGGTGAAAATGGTGAGGGATGGTGGGGAATGGTGGGGAAATGGTGAGAAAAGGAGGAAATGGTGATTGAATAAAGCGGAATGGTAAGGGGGAATAGTGAAGAATGGTGAGGATGTCTTCTATTTTTTATAGGTCAGGTTTTAATGCCCAGCACTGATCTGAGATTATGTTAAATTAAGACCAGACTCTGGTTTTCTAAAAAAGGTTCTCTGGTTCCACGAACAAACACAGTTTCCTGAAGAAAATCAGTTACTTCTGAACTTATTACCAACAGCGGAGGATTTAATTTACTGCCTTAATTATTGCACTGCTGTTATACTTTCTATTTTACTTTACAATACTTCTCCCTCATTCTCTCTCTTTTTGTATCTCTGATATTAATGGTGCAATAACAGGCAGGCCTGAACACTCTCTTTTTTAACAAATAAGCAATATAAGAAAGAGGTATGATGAAAGCAAATAATGATGGATGATGGAGGGATCAGTGGAACAGTGGTAGATGATGGAGAGATCAGTTGAACAGTGGTAGATGATGGAGAGATCAGTTGAACAGTGGTAGAGGATGGAGAGATCAGTTGAACAGTGGTAGAGGATGGAGAGATCAGTTGAACAGTGGTAGAGGATGGAGAGATCAGTTGAACAGTGGGAAATGATGGAGGGATCAGTGGAGCAGTGGTAGAGGATGGAGGGGTTTAGTGGAACAGTGGTAAAGGATGGAGGGATCAGTGAAACAGTGGAAGAGGATAGAGGATCAGTGGAGGAGGAGGAAGGGGTCAGTGGAACAATGGTAGAGGATGGAGGGATCAGTGGAACAGTGGTAATTTATGGTGGGATCAGTGAAACAATGGTAGAGGATGGAGGGACCAGTGGAACAGTGGTAATTGATAGAGGATCAGTAAAACAGTGGTAAATGATGGGGATCAGTGAAACAGTGGTAGATGATGGAGGGATCAGTGAGACAGAGGTAGAGGATGAAGGGGTCAGTAAAACAGTGGTAGAGGATGGAGGATCAGTTGAACAGTGGTATTTGATGGAGGGATCAGTGAAACAGTGGTAGATGATGGGGATCAGTGGAACAGTGGTAGAGGATGAAGGGGTCAGTAAAACAGTGGTAGAGGATGAAGGGATCAGTGAGACAGTGGTAGAGGATGAAGGGGTCAGTAAAACAGTGGTAGAGGATGGAGGGATCAGTTGAACAGTGGTAGAGATTGGAGAGATCAGTTGAACAGTGGTATTTGATGGAGGATCAGTGAAACAATGGTAGAGGATGGAGGGATCAGTTGAACAGTGGTGAGGAATGGTGGGGAAATGGTGAAGAATGGTGAGGAAATTGTGAGGAATGGTCAGGGAAGGTAAAGAATGGTGAAGGAATGGTAAGGAAAATGTGAGAAATGGTGAGAAACAGTGAAGAATGGTGGGAAAATGGTGGGGAATGGTGAAAATGGTGAGGGGATGGTGGGGAATGGTGGGGAAATGGTGAGAAAAGGAGG
Source organism: Silurus meridionalis (assembly GCF_014805685.1). Taxonomy (NCBI): domain Eukaryota; kingdom Metazoa; phylum Chordata; class Actinopteri; order Siluriformes; family Siluridae; genus Silurus; species Silurus meridionalis. Next base: position 25,718,744 of record NC_060890.1, read on the forward strand.
AAATGGTGATTGAATAAAGCGGAATGGTAAGGGGGAATAGTGAAGAATGGTGAGGATGTCTTCTATTTTTTATAGGTCAGGTTTTAATGCCCAGCACTGATCTGAGATTATGTTAAATTAAGACCAGACTCTGGTTTTCTAAAAAAGGTTCTCTGGTTCCACGAACAAACACAGTTTCCTGAAGAAAATCAGTTACTTCTGAACTTATTACCAACAGCGGAGGATTTAATTTACTGCCTTAATTATTGCACTGCTGTTATACTTTCTATTTTACTTTACAATACTTCTCCCTCATTCTCTCTCTTTTTGTATCTCTGATATTAATGGTGCAATAACAGGCAGGCCTGAACACTCTCTTTTTTAACAAATAAGCAATATAAGAAAGAGGTATGATGAAAGCAAATAATGATGGATGATGGAGGGATCAGTGGAACAGTGGTAGATGATGGAGAGATCAGTTGAACAGTGGTAGATGATGGAGAGATCAGTTGAACAGTGGTAGAGGATGGAGAGATCAGTTGAACAGTGGTAGAGGATGGAGAGATCAGTTGAACAGTGGTAGAGGATGGAGAGATCAGTTGAACAGTGGGAAATGATGGAGGGATCAGTGGAGCAGTGGTAGAGGATGGAGGGGTTTAGTGGAACAGTGGTAAAGGATGGAGGGATCAGTGAAACAGTGGAAGAGGATAGAGGATCAGTGGAGGAGGAGGAAGGGGTCAGTGGAACAATGGTAGAGGATGGAGGGATCAGTGGAACAGTGGTAATTTATGGTGGGATCAGTGAAACAATGGTAGAGGATGGAGGGACCAGTGGAACAGTGGTAATTGATAGAGGGATCAGTAAAACAGTGGTAAATGATGGGGGGATCAGTGAAACAGTGGTAGATGATGGAGGGATCAGTGAGACAGAGGTAGAGGATGAAGGGGTCAGTAAAACAGTGGTAGAGGATGGAGGGATCAGTTGAACAGTGGTATTTGATGGAGGGATCAGTGAAACAGTGGTAGATGATGGGGGATCAGTGGAACAGTGGTAGAGGATGAAGGGGTCAGTAAAACAGTGGTAGAGGATGAAGGGATCAGTGAGACAGTGGTAGAGGATGAAGGGGTCAGTAAAACAGTGGTAGAGGATGGAGGGATCAGTTGAACAGTGGTAGAGATTGGAGAGATCAGTTGAACAGTGGTATTTGATGGAGGGATCAGTGAAACAATGGTAGAGGATGGAGGGATCAGTTGAACAGTGGTAGAGATTGGAGAGATCAGTGGAACAGTGGTAATTTATGGTGGGATCAGTGAAACAATGGTAGAGGATGGAGGGATCAGTTGAACAGAGGTAGAGGATGAAGGGGTCAGTAAAACAGTGGTAGAGGATGGAGGGATCGGTGAGACAGTGGTAGAGGATGAAGGGGTCAGTAAAACAGTGGTAGAGGATGGAGGGATCAGTTGAACAGTGGTATTTGATGAAGGGGTCAGTGAAACAGTGGTAGATGATGGAGGGATCAGTTTTTTTGTCATTGTAGGTGAACATCAGCGTTTTAAATCTGATGTAGCAGAAACAGGAAGTCAGTAGAGGAGTGAAATGATGGAGTTTGTGTTCTAGATGTTGAAAACAAGTCATAAAAATGCATTCTGGATCATCTGCAGATATCAGCTGTCTTTCAAAGGTAATGAGTTGTAATAATTTAGTCTTGAGATGATGAGACTTTGAGCAAGCACCTGAGTCTCTTGTTTAAGCAGAAATTAGCAAATTGATAAAAAAAATTCAACATAAGGGTTTTATATTAGCAATGTCGAAAATAAACTGTCAGATGATCGTCCATGGAAACCCTGAGGTTGTGTGCAGGGAATGAAGGTGAGGTTGTCCGTAGCGATTTTCCTGATCTAACTCAAAGACTATGAAGTAGAGGTTAAAATCTAAAGCAATGGAGGATTTGATTGTTCAACTGATCCAAATCCTGGGATAATCCCCCTTTTTTTTGACTCACACTTTCTTTCTCTTAATGGAGTTTGGTGTTTTCCAGAGTTAGCAGCTGTGGCGTGGGTCAGTTATTTGGAAAGGTGAGAAAATTCCTTGTATCTCTATAGTCATTGTACTAACTTCACCACAATCAGAAGGTCCTGAGTTTAAATCCCAGCACCCCAAGCTTCCACTGTTGGGATCTTGAACAATGCCCTCAACCCTCACCTGGTTTACATGAGATAACTTACTATAAGGATAAAGATGTCTGCCAAAGGATAAAAATATTTAATGGTTTAGTTTAAATATTTGACTTCCACTTCTTGAAATATTTATATTTTTGCAACTGATTTCAAATGCCATTTTATAGTGTTTCTAATTGTATTTACACCCAAAAATATACGTTTTTGCACATATATTTGATTTAATTCAATTCGGTTTTATTTCTAAAGCACTTTTCACAAAGGAAATTGTCCCAAACTAGTTTACAGAGATAAATATTTCGAAACTTTAAAGAGAAGATGTCCCCGCGAGGATCTCGAGCCACCTAGAGATGTACCAACTCCAGTTGGATCCCACTTCATGAAGATTTCAGACATTAAGGGTTAGAAACCTCTTAATTGATACTCAAAAATAATCTTCTCGATATTCTGTTTCTCCATCACTGAACATTTGAAGGTTCTGTCATGAAGGATTTGTTGTTTTGGTGGTAAATGTGGATGTTGAGCTAATTTATGAATGGCACATTTGGTGACGTTTTGACACCACCTTGTATATTTGAAACAAATCACACGTGGATAAGTGCTGGTTCTCGAATGGGGGGTGGAGCGTATGCTGCTACATTTCCCGGCTGCATGAAAAGTAAAATATTTTGACAATTTTGTCATATCATTATTGCCATCATAAGATCGAAATAATCGTAAGTTGAACCTTTGCAACTCGGGGACCATCTGTAGATGTATAACATATTGTGGCTCGATTGTAGTGCTGGAGTTTAGAAATGAGGAAACAGGAAACCGGTTGTACATAAGTGTAAGCAAAGTGCATGCTATCGTTCATGTCTGTGTTCTTATGCACGTCAAGTCCGAGCTCAGTGGCACATCTTGAAGCAGAAGCAGAACGGAGGATACTGGACAGGTCAGACCAGGAGGGCATTATTTTGTCATCAGAAAAGGTGTGTTAAAAACATGTGTAATGGCCATGAGGTGTTTGATAACCTTTTTACCAAAATGAATCTCTCGTTACTTTAATTAACTAGCGAGAGTCTCTTAACTTATGTCCCCCTGGCTGACACTTCAAACATTTTGTCTCTGAATATATTCAGGCTATCTTCTTTTTTTTTAAGTCTCCACAAGGACTCGATTTAATCCTGCACTTGTGAATGAGAGAGATTTCGATTAAACCATCAATGACCTCAATGAATACGAGGACTTTTTTTTGTGGACGGAGGGACAAAAGAAAAGGGCTGATTTGCATGCAAGTGGTGAATTTCTCCTACCGAGCCTTGAGGAGAAAAAAAAAAAGATGAAAAGTTCCAGGGAAAGAAAGAAAACATGGATCAGATTGCTATTGGGGTTTTTCTAGTGCTTTCTACCCCCTCCACACCATTCCAAATGCATGCCGTATATCCAGCATGATGCCTGCTGCTCTTGTTTGTTCTGTTTTGGCTATTTTCAGGTGTTTTGTGTCCTGCCCTGTCTCCGCCCCTGTCCTGTCGTTAGTAAGGTACCTGTTGGAATTCATGTGACCCTGTAATTAGTCGTTTTTGTCTTGTTATTTTCTGAGCCTTGTTTCTTTTGTTTATGTGTTTTGAATAAAGATTATTCCTGCCTGGTCTGCCTGTTCCCTGACCTACACTACAGACAAAGCAGATGATTCATTAATTACTTTTAACAGACCTCATGCTGGTTTTTCTTGCTCCTTCATTTGATAAACCAATGCTATGTGATTATCGTCCTATATTCTCAGAGCTCTATGTTTAAAATCTCTATATACCCCGGAGGCCTCTTTTACAAACGGTGATGCAGTCTCAGAGGTGTATTATATATCCGAGTCCTGTTTTCAAAGGACCCTATATACTCACAGCACAGTGTTCATATAGTCATATAGTATAAAGTTCTCTTAATACCCAGAACTTTATGTTCCACATACCCTATATATCCACAGCTCCACCTTCTATGGACCCTATATACCCAGAAATCCAGGGTTTCAAAAAACCTTTATATACCCAGAACCCTGTGTTCCAAATACCCTATATACAAAAAAATTCTGTATTCCAAATACCCTATATACCCAGAACCCTGTATTCCAAATACCCTATATACCCAGAACCCTGTATTCCAAATATCCTATATAACCAGAACCCTGTGTTCAAAATACCATATACAGTGGTACCTCGACCTATGAGTGAATTAATGTACGAGTTTTTGAGGTACGAGCGGTCACTCGCTTGATTTTTTGCTTTGTTACAAGAGCAAAAAATTGAGGTACGAGCTCGAGACGCCGCTGCTAGATGGCGAAGCAAAGCCAGAAAGCGAAGATTGTGACGAAAATTAAGATAAGCAAATAAGAAAAAGTTACAAATTTAAAGTTTAGGGATACGTAGTGTACAGTAGTGATAGCAAAAAACGAGCTTATCGCCTCTATACCCAAAACCCTGTGTTCCAAATACCCTATATACCCAGAACCCTATTTTCCAAATACCATATATACCCAGAACCCTGTGTTCACAAAACAATATATATACCCAGAAATCCTGTGTTCCAAATACCCTATATAATAAGAACCATGTGTTTCAAATACCTTTTCTTCCCAGAACATTGTGTTCTAAATACGCTACATAACCAGGCACCCTGTGTTCCAAATACCCTATATACCCAGAGTCCTGTGTTTCAATATCTTATATTCCCAAAACCCTGTGTTTAAAATTTCATATATACCCAGAAACCCTGTGTAAAAAAAATTATATACCCAGAGTTCTGTGTTCATACAACCCTATATAAAAGAAGTCTTTATTTGTCACAGATACAGTCGGTACTGTCTCAGTCGCCACTGGTTCAGGGACAAACTTACACATGAAGAACATCTTATTCATGCTTTATCACCACATTATCTGTGTAAAGCTTAGCGAGGAAAAATCAATCTACAAGTCAAATATTGGTCACAAATTATTGGTCACTTTCTAAATAATCAAGTCAAGTCAAGTCAAGTTTATTTCTATTGCGCTTTTCACAACAGACATTGTCTCAAAGCAGCTTCACAGAAATCAACAGTGAAGGTGAACGGTGTGTGTTTATTCCTGATGAGCAGCCGTGGCAACTGTGGCAAGGAAAAACTCCCTTAGATGTTATGAGGAAGAAATCTTGAGAGGAACCAGACTCAAAAGGGGAACCCATCCTCATCTGGGTGACATCAAGAGTTTGATCATAAATCTTTCAACAATACAGAACACTGGAGAGAGAGAACACTAACATGAGCACTGGAGTATAAGATTATAAGTAAATGTTCTTTCTACAGTCTTTGGTATAAAAGTAGGAGCTACTGAGCTCAACATTTGTGATCATCACAGATCCAACACCAGCTTCTCCATGCCAGAGCCTTTAAACACTTCAGGAAGTCCAATGTCAAACTCCACACATGCAGTGGGATCCAATTGGCACTGGTACGTCTCTAGATGGTTCAGGATGTTTGCAAGTTTGGCATCTACTTCTTTAAAGTTCATAATCTTCATGAGGTGGGACGTGACTGGAGCTGGCCAAACCTCAGGAAGCCTCGGGATGGGGAGAGAAAGAGAAGCAGTGGAGAGGAATTAGCGTAGCTGCTGTTCATGATATTAACAGCATAAGTTGATAATGTGATGTGATCAGATGTTCTGGGGCACAAGGTTATGATGTGATGTGTGTTATGTGTAGGCTTTGCTAAAAAGATATGTATATACACACATAATAAATAATAATAAAATAATAAAAGTAAAGTGCATCTACTAATAATTATATATAAATACATGAGTATTTAATGGATGAAAAGGCAAACTTGTGTCCGATGCACACTATTTAAATCAGTGTATCAATGCCGATGCAATTATATGAATCTCTGAATCTTAGGTACCTAATGTAGACATAAGCTTTGTATTCCCAGAGCCCTAGGTCTAAAAGTCCATATTTTCCCAGACCTTTTATTTTCATATCCCTTTGTAATACCTAACCTAATGCCCGTATCTTCCCAGATGCCTCTTTATATACAACGATCCAATTTTGCCAGAACCGCATATAGCTTTCTTTCAGCTTCTCCCATTGGGGTCGCCACAGCAGACCATCGGCAAGTTTGATTTGGCACGATTTTATGTTGGATGCCCTTCCTAATGCAACCCTCCCCATTTATCTGGGCTTGGGACCGGCACTAAGGCTTGTGCAACCCTAATAGCTGGGGTTGGTTCCCTGACCAGGGATCGAACCCGGGCGGCAGCGGTGAGAGCGCCGAATCCTAACCACTAGACCACCAGGGAACCTTCAGAAACGTATATAACTATGGTCTGGTATATTCAGAGCGCTGCATTCCCAGCACCTAATGCTCTTGGATTCAGAAATTCCCAGAGCCTGATATAGCTGTGACTCTACATTCTCAGTGCTCTATATATTCTATCAGAGGTGAAAGTAATGAAGTACAAATACATTGTTACTGTATTTAAGTAGATTTTTCTGGAATCGTTTTTTTACTTCACTATTTGTTTTGGACATTTTTTACTTTCATTACATTTTGACACAAATATCTGTACTTTTTACTTCTTACATTTTCAAATCAGACTTTAGTTTTAATCTATTTAGTGACATGATCAATATTTTTTCTTCTCATTGCGCCATTTTTAGCTCATCAACCTGTTTCTTGTCATTGTGCAGCTTTTACAATCCACTGGGGGATCATTTCCTGTCTCTCACACACCACAAACATAGACTAATTTCTGAAGCTCACAGTGAGCAGGCAGAAGGCGGTAAGAAGTCTGGGGTTAACGTGGATGAGACAGAGGGAGTCGTTGATGAGAACATGACTGAGAACAGAGACATTCCTGATCACCTGATCATCATCATCTTTTCTGTGCTTGTGTTCTACATGGTGGATCTTCAGCCTGAATACATTCATTAGAGAACATTTTAAATTCTCGTGTATTAATATATTATTATGACGTGAGGTTCAGTTACAGTGTGGCACTAAAACAGGTAGTAATAATCACTACTTTTTCATAAAGCACAAGTCAGAGCCCAAACTTCTTTACTTTATCTTTGAGTAAAAAGTGTAAAAACTTTTTTTTTAACGTTAATGAGTATCTGTACTTTTACTTAAATGAAGGAAGTGTGTACTTTTTCCACCTCTGTATTCTATATAAACAGTCACCCAGATCCTTTTAAAGTTATGGAGCTATATTTACTATTTAGGTACCGGTTTTCTCAAAGCCCAGATATACAGCTGTGGTCCAGAGCTCTATATTCTTGGGCACGTTTTGTTTTTCATTATCACTGTCTAAATGGTTCTATTATCCCGGAACCTTATTGTCCTGGGTCTTGTGTTCCCTTGCCTCTGATACATTAAGGAAAATTGTAAACGCTCGCCAAGAGATCGTAACTGATTTACAACTTTAATAAACGCAAAATTCGCAGAACAAGGGTATGTCATAACTTTACACTAATGTGGGCTGCTGGATAATTGGCTAATTAGCAGTTAGAGGAAAATTTTTGCCCCGATAGTATTTTATGTTAATGCACACATGTAGAACCTGACAGAGAACAAAACAAACTTGAGGTCTGTGCAGTTAGTTTCATATCAATGTTCTTGCAATTGTGAGGGCTGTATATATAATAGTTCATGGTATGATAAAATCAGTGGCGGGCCGTGCATTTGGTACCTGGGCCTTCAGTGGGGACGTACCCGACTTGATCCACCTCTTAATACCACCACTATCACGTCGCAGTTATAGAAACCATCAATACAAAAACGCATTATAACAACACGTGGCATTACAGAGAGACGTTTCACATTTGGAGGTGAAAACCATTTTACTAAAGCAACAAACCCAGTTAAAACTCCGAACCTCTACACTACAACCACAACTCTGCACCTACAACATCTGGAGCAGTTCACAATCAATATTTGTCTAATAACATGACAAAAACATTAAAATGTAAATAAAATACAACCTATTCACCAGAAATACAGACTCATAATGTGCAGCGCCCCCCAGAGGCTGTAATCCAGTGGTACCGCTCGTATTCACTGGTCTGGAAGTGGTACAAACCCTTTCCCGGGCTGAGACATGCTAGCTAGCTTCAGGGTTGGCCGACCTCCTCACCATTTCTAACTTTTCTTCGAAATGGATTTTTAAGTATATCTGAGATCAAATCAATTTCTCTTCCTCCGTAGGTATAAAAAAGTCTAACTCAGATGTATTAATGTGTGCAGCTACACACGTGTTTTACCAGTCGAACTCGGCTGACGCTATTCTGGCTATTCGAGCTGCCCTGTGAGGAGAATATGAAATCTGATTGGTTAAAGAAACAGAGCTGTTGCTGATAGAGACTATGGTAAAAAGTCCAGCAGTACTGACTCTGAAGGCTCTGGGCAGATTAGATCGCTATGGCAGCACATAGAGGCTGAAATCTGATTGGACAAAAAATCTAATATCCACATACACGTACTGGAAGCAGTGCAGCAGAGAGAAACACTACGAAATGAAGAGAATAAACTGTTGGGAATAAATTAATACAATTTCATGGAACAAATATTAGAATTTAGGTTGTAAATGTAGGTCAGTGCTTCTGATAATGTTTAGACCAGCAGAGAAGGTTTAGCTTCCCCTGACCGCAATAATGTCAAGCAACCCGATCAGGTTCGCTTGACATCAGGAAATTATTGGTACAATAATTTCAGGAGTCATGTGACAAAAGAACTAATGATGCAGACCAGAAGATATTAGAGATGAGCTACTTATTTGGTTTATCATCATTTGTCCTTAGCTGCATTGTGATATTTGATTTATTGGGACTGTAGTCAAAGTTGGTGTATGTAGACGTGTTGGGGGATCTGCTTAATGAAAATAATTTTCAATAGCAACATGTAAACTGAATGACTCGAAAAAACATTCATTCATTTTGATGAACGAGATTCAAAAACCAGAGTCACTTGAAGGATCTGAAAAACCAGAGTCCCTCGAAGGATCTGAATCTTCCTACCACTAGTGAAGTGCTATGTGTTGTTTTATAATGCATCACGTGTAGGGTATCACGTGACCGCTGGCAAATTTCTGCAGCATAAAAGTAATAAAAAGTTTCCTGTCAAAAACGTCTGCTTGCAAAAAAGCATTTCACGTGCGTTATGGAGTCGTGAAGGGAAGGTCAATGAGAACGTGTTTTACGCAGCATTACAACACGAGGCCCAAGAAAAAAAAAACGCAGAAAAAAGAAATGCCCTGGTAACGAATGGTTATGGTCAGGGCTGAAAATGAGCTGAACGGGTTTCCATCAGTGTGTGTGTGTGTGTGTGTGTGTGTGTGTGTGTGTGTGTGTGTGTGTGTGTGTGTGTGTGAACAGTGCGGGAAAAGGGAAACGGTAATAAAAGGCTAATGATGAAATTTATTCTATTGATGCAGACATCGTTATTGTGGTGCAGTTTCTGCTTTTTTATTACCCTCAGTGTGTATCAGGTTTGAGCTCATTATCTGGCCACTGCAGACTGAATTCTTATCGAGGGGAAATTCCTGAAATATTAAAGACTCATTCTTAAAAAAAAAAAAAAAAAAAAAAAAACGCACTCTAAAATAGATAGCAAAGGTGATAATCTGATGGTTGAGATACAAAAATGGTGCTTCTTCTGTAACACGTAACAAGTCCACATTTAGTCCATATTTGCTCTTATAAGATGCTCAACACATCTGGGAAGATGTTCTACTAGATTTTGTAGAGATTTGTGTGAGATTCATTCAGTCACAAGGGTCTTAGTAAAGTCTGATGTAGGTAAGAAAGTGAGGAGGCCTGGGGTGCGGGAGATCTTCCACTCCAAACCCATGTATCTTTACAGAGATGATTTGATTTGTGTCTACTAATTCAAGTGAGGGGAAAAACTAATGTGATGCAAAGACGATACAATTGTGTGCCCAGATGTTTGAGGAAGAGCCACATCTGTCTGAAAAGGTCAGGTGTCTCAGTGCTTTTGTTTATATAGTGGATGTTTTGTGATCTTGTGAACGACATGATCTCACTACTCGCCAGATTTGCAGATTTCACCCTCCTCCCGAAGATGACGATCCGGCTCGACGCCGTTGTGTTGCGGAAATCCAGGATGAAGACTTTGAGGACGCGTTCCAGAGAACACCGGGAGCGCTGTGTTTCTGTGTTGCTGTACAAGGGGACTATTTCGAATGCGATAGTGAGTCAACGTAGATAAATAAAGTGCTTTCTCGTAAACAGGGCGAGTCTCGAAACTTTTTAAATCCACCTCATAAAACACTGGTCAGCGCTCAGATCAGCCTCCGTTAGCAGCCTGATGCTAATGCTAATACTAATAATATAACACAATCATCACTATCATCATCAAGCCTGTTTAATGACTGTGTGCATATGTTTAAAGAAGTAAAAAATGACCATTTTAGGTACAATGATGCTAATTTTGTACAGAGAACAATTGTTTATGTCATGGGGTGAAGAAACCCACGTTTTGAATATTAACCTGAACTCATCTACAGTGAGTAAACCGAGAGATCGATGCTGCCTAGTGTGCGTGTGTGTGTGCGTGTGTGTGTGTGTGTGTGTGTGTGTGTGTGTGTGTGTGTGTGTGTGTATTATTTTGCATTTATATTCATCCATCCATCTCCGTCTTCCGACTGTCATCTCCACACGGGCTGAGATATAACAGCAGACAGGGGGAATCTCCATAATAGGATATTTACTTTCTGCGCGAATCGCAAAATGTCAAAATAAAAAAGAAAAATCCAGACACCTCGACGGGAACAAATGACGCTGTACTCCAACAGTGCACAATGAGACAGAGAGAGAGAGAGAGAGAGAGAGAGAGAGGGACGAGGAAGAAAAAAAGAAGCTCGAGCGTGACATTTGAAAAGCGCCGAACGCTGAAGGATCTGTAATTTTACCGAACATGTTGTTTATTCAGTTCCCTCAGGGTTCGTTATTATTATTATTTTTTTTTCAAGTTGAATTTCCGCTCTCGTATTCCGCCGTACTTATGCGGCCACCATAAGTATTGGGACACCTGGCTTTTCCAGGCAGATGTTTTTTGGATGAACACACAATTGTATTTTGGATGAAAGTTTCCCTTCACTTCAACTAGAAGACCCAAACGTGTTAATCCTATTGAACATGAACGAATGGCTTCTTTACTTCCTCACCATCAGTACCTGGCTTTGCTAACGCCCTCGTGGATGAAAATTTTGTCTTTTCCCACTTCCGATGAGTGGAGGTCCTTATAAGAGCAAAATGTGGAATGGGATGTTTAAAAAAGAATAAACATGGGCAGGTGTCCACCATCTTGGAACAAATTGATCCTCCTCTGATGAACTGATTCATCTTCTCAGCAGGAGCATACAGGTTTAAGCAGACACTGGACCACAGGGTGATGTGCATCTTCACAGTGACCTTTAGGCAAGTCAGATGCCCCGCCCCCTACTGTGGCACCTTCTCAATAAATTTTGATGATATTGACACTTTGAGATGTTCTTCAGATCCTGGCCCTAAGGAGACTCAGACATCTTCTCTGACTCTGTGACGTAAAAAAAAAAAAAAAGATTGTGGGTTCGTTTTCACTCTCCTTGTCTAAATGGAACAAAGGCGTGATTAGCTCCTGAGTGCTCATCAACGTCTCTCTCTCGCTCTGTCTGGTTTTCATTCCAAGCTGCTTTTCAGGACAGTAAATGGAGCCTGAGAATCATCTCGATTTCATACTGGAGATCTGCTCAGGCAGTAACTGTACAGAATACTGTATATATATATATATATATATATTATTTAGCGTTTTTAGGCGTGCTCGATGATACAGATGTGTTTTTTTCCATGTCTGATGCGTACTGCTGTTCACCCGTTCACGCTAATTAGCCAGAGAGGATGAAATCAGTAAACAAAATGAGTAAACGAGTGCTTCACAAATCACATGTACACCTTCTGTATTTCCTCTCTCCAATCAGCAGCTTGTTGTTTTCCCTCGTTAGTGTATTTTCGGATGAATAGTCGTTAACAGGACGAGTGTGAGGTGTAAGAGGGGCTGAAGTGCAGGCTCCTGTGAATCAAGAGGTTTGTTTGTGTTCTTCTTCGTCCGGTGGTTCATCAGGAACTGTCTTGTGGGCGGAGTCACGGGTACACGGATGGAAAAAAACGTGTGTATTAATGCTTATACGTAGTGACGTCGTCTGTGAGGAGATGTTTATGTAACGTGGGTGGAAGGAGTCTACAGTGTCAGAGGGGAAGTGTCAGAGGTGGAAGCATGGAGGTTTGCAAAATTCAATAAAAAATGTAATATGCAAAATGGAAATGTATTTCTGTGTTTAAATTTTTCTATTCAATGTGCAAAAGTTTGGTGCAGAAGGAAAATAAAATAAAATAATTGACATCTGTCTTTTCCAACAGTAGTTTTAATATTCATATTAATATTTAATATGTAAATTTCATACTAATTTTAACGCTTTATCAGTTGAAAAATGATTATTTAAATGTTGTTTGTTTTAAATGCATTTAGACTCACAGGTGGAATACTATAGATTGCGTTTTCATCATAAAACCGTGTGATATTTGTAGCTAAATGTTAAAATGCAATCTTAGACGAAGGAATAGTAAAAGAGGAGCAAAATTATGATTTAAATGTTTTTTCAAAACATTTAAAAAAAAGTGTTTTTATTTAACACCCCGTGACTAATTGAGTTAAATTAATGTGGATTTAAAAAATGCTTTCAGAACTGACCACGGCAACTCTCTGTCATGGTGAAGTCCTTCCACGGTTTCTCCGAGAAGCTGCGCGAGCACCGGAGCGCCAAATTGTTGCGTTGTTTTGTCTAAAATGGGCATTTCTCGTCCAGACGATGGTTAACGAACGTGATCGTCAGTAACAGCACATCTCCCCAGACCTTGAGTGAAAGTTGTCAGCTCGCCATTGACAACCTCGCCATGAAAGAGAGCGGGCGTGGTCAGCTCAGCAAGTGTGAGAGAATATGAGCAAATGTATGAGTGAGTGTAAAAGAGTATGACGAGAATATGAGTGTGTGAGTGAGTGTATGAGTGTGTAAGTGTATGAGTGTGTGAGTGAGTGTATGAGTGTGTAAGTGTATGAGTGTGTGTGTGTGAGTGAGTGTGTGTGAGTGTGTGTGAGTGTGTGAGTGTGTGAGTAAGTGTGTGAGTGTGTGAGTGAGTGTATGAGTGTGTGGTGAGTGTATGAGTGTGTAAGTGTATGAGTGAGTGAGTAAGTGTATGAGGTGTGTGAGTGAGTGTATGAGTGTGTGAGCAAGTGTATGAGTGTGTGTGAGTGAGTGTATGGGTGTGTGAGTGTGAGTGAGTGTAGGTGTGTGAGTGTGTGAGTGAGTGTATGAGTGTGTAAGTGTATGAGTGTGTGGTGTGAGTGTGTGAGTGTGAGTGAGTGTATGAGTGTGTAAGTGTGTGAGTGTGTAAGTGTGTGAGTGAGTGTGAGTGTGTAAGTGTATGAGTGTGTGAGTAAGTGTATGAGTGTGTGGTGAGTGTATGAGTGTGTAAGTGTATGAGTGTGTGAGTGAGTGAGTGTGGTGAGTGTATGAGGTGTGTAAGTGTGTGAGTGTGTGAGTGTATGAGTGTGTGAGTGTGTATGAGTGTGTGAGAGTGTATGAGTGTATGAGTGTGAGTGAGTGTATGAGTGTGTGAGTGAGTGTATGAGTGTGTAAGTGTGAGTGTGTGAGTGAGTGTATGGTGTGTGAGTGAGTGTGTATGAGTGTGTAAGTGTATGGTGTGTGAGTGAGTGTATGAGTGTGTGTGTGTGTGAGTGTATGAGTGTGTGTGTGAGTGTATGGTGTGTAAGTGTATGTGTGTGAGTGAGTGTATGAGTGAGTGTATGAGTGTGTGAGTGAGTGTATGAGTGTGAGTGAGTGAGTGAGTGTGTGAGTGAGTGTGTGAGTGTGTGAGTGAGTGTATGAGTGTGTGAGTGAGTGTATGAGTGTGTGAGTGTATGAGTGTGTGAGTGAGTGTATGGAGTGTGTGAGTGAGTGTATGAGTGTGTAAGTGTATGAGTGTGTGAGTGAGTGTATGAGTGTGTGAGTGAGTGTATGAGTGTGTAAGTGTATGAGTGTGTGAGTGAGTGTATGAGTGTGTGAGTGAGTGTATGAGTGTGTAAGTGTATGAGTGTGTGTGAGTGTATGAGTGTGTGGTGAGTGTATGAGTGTGTAAGTGTATGAGTGTGTGAGTAAGTGTGAGTGTGTGAGTGAGTGTGTGGTGTGTGAGTAAGTGTATGTGTGTGTGAGTGAGGTGTGAGTGTGTGTAAGTGTGTGAGTGAGTGTATGGGTGTGTAAGTGTGTGTGAGTGAGTGAGTGTGAGGTGTGTGAGTGAGGTGTGAGTGTGTGAGCAAGTGTGTGAGTGTGTGGTGTGAGTGAGTGTATGAGTGTGTAAGTGTGTGAGTGTGTGTGGTGTGAGTGTGTGAGGTGTGAGTGAGTGTGTGTGGTGAGTGTGAGTGTGTGTATGAGTGTGTGAGTGTGTGTGGTGAGTGTATGAGTGTGTGAGGTGTGAGTGAGTGTGTATGAGTGTGAGTGAGTGTATGAGTGTGTGTGTGTGTGAGTGTGAGTGTGAGTGAGGTGTATGAGTGTGAGTGTATGAGTGTGGAGTGTGTGAGTGTATGTGTGTGAGTGAGTGTGTATGAGTGTGGTGAGTGTGTGAGTGTGTGAGTGAGGTGTATGAGTGTGTGGTGTGTGAGTGTATGGGTGTGTAAGTGTATGAGTGTGAGTGAGTGAGTGTGGTGTGTGAGTGAGTGTATGTGTGTAAGTGTGTGTGAGTGAGTGTATGAGTGTGTAAGTGTGAGTGTGTGAGTGAGTGTATGAGTGTGAGTGTGTGAGTGTAAGTGTGTGTGTGAGTGTGTAAGTGTATGAGTGTGAGTGTATGAGTGTGTGAGTGAGTGTATGAGTGTGTAAGTGTATGAGTGAGTGAGTAAGTGTATGAGTGTGTGAGCGAGTGTGTGAGTGTGAGTGTGTAAGTGTATGAGTGTGTAAGTGTATGAGTGTGTGTGGTGAGTGTGAGTGTGTGTGAGTGAGGTGTGAGTGTATGAGTGTGTGGTGAGTGTATGAGTGTGTGAGTGTGAGTGTGTGAGTGAGTGTATGAGTGTGTAAGTGTATGAGTGTGTGGTGAGTGTATGAGTGTGTGAGTGAGTGTATGAGTGTGTAAGTGTGTGAGTGTGTGAGTAAGTGTGTGAGTGTGTGTGGTGAGTGTATGAGTGTGTAAGTGTATGAGTGTGTGTGAGTGTATGAGTGTGTGAGTGAGTGTATGAGTGAGTGTGTGAGGTGAGTGTATGAGTGAGTGTGTGGTGTGTGAGTGTATGAGTGTGTGAGTGAGTGTGAGGTGTGTAAGTGTATGTGTGTGAGTGTATGAGTGTGTGAGTGAGTGTGTGAGTGTGTGAGTGAGTGTGTGAGTGTGAGTGTATGAGAGTATGAGCGGGAGTATGAGTGTGTGAGTAAGTGTATGAGTGTGAGTAAGTGTATGAGAGTATGGGCGGGGTTATGTGTGTGAGCGAGTGTATGGGTGTGTGAGTGTATTAGAGTATGAGCGGGAGTATTTGTGTGTAAGTGTATGAGAGTGTGGGCGAAATATGAGTGTGTGAGCGAGTGTATGAGTGAGTGTGTGAGCGAGTGTATGGGAGTATGAGTGTGTGGCGGGAGTATGTGTGAGCGAGTGTATGAGTGTGTGATTGATTGTATGAGTGTGTGAGTAAGTGTATGAGTGTGTGAGTAAGTGTGTGAGTGTGTGAGTGAGTGTATGAGTGTGTGAGTGTGAGTGTATGAGTGTGTGAGTGAGTGTGTGTGAGTGAGTGTATGAGTGTGTGGTGAGTGTGAGTGTGTGAGTGAGTGTATGAGTGTGTGAGTGAGTGTATGAGTGTGTGAGTAAGTGTATGAGTGTGTGAGTGAGTGTATGAGAGTGTGGGCGAAATATGAGTGTGTGAGTGTGTGAGTGAGTGTATAAGTGTGTGAGTAAGTGTATGAGTGTGTGAGTGAGTGTATGAGTGTGTAAGTAAGTGTATGAGAGTATGGGCGGAGTATGTGTGTGAGCGAGTGTATGGGTGTGTGAGTGTATTAGAGTATGAGCGGAGTATTTGTGTTTAAGTGTATGAGTGTGTGAGCGAGTGTATGGGAGTATGAGCGGAGTATGTGTGTGAGCGAGTGTATGGGAGTATGAGCGGGAGTATGTGTGTGAGCGAGTGTATGAGTGTGTAATCGATTGTATGAGTGTGTGAGCGAGTGTATAAGTGTGTGAGTAAGTGAGTGTGTGAGTGTGTGAGCAAGAGTATGTGTGTGAGTGGGAGTATGAATGTGTGAGCGAGTGTATGAGTGTATGAGTGTGTGAGCGAGTGTATGAGTGTATGAGCAGGAGTATGTGTGAGCGAGTGTATAAGTGTGTGAGTGAGTGTATGAGTGTGTGTGAGTGTGTGTAAGTGTGTGAGTGTGTGGCGAGTGTGTGAGTGTGTGAGGTGTGTGAGTGTGTTTGAGTGTGTGGCGGGAGTATGAGTGTGTGAGTTTGTGTACAAGTGTGTGAGCGAGTGTATGAGTGTGTGAGTAAGTGTATGAGTGTGTGAGCGAGTGTGAGTGTGTGAGCGAGTGTATGAGTGTGTGAGTGTGTTTGAGTGTATGAGCGGGAGTATGAGTGTGTGAGTGTGTGTACAAGTGTGTGAGCGAGTGTGAGTGTGTGAGTGTGAGTGAGTGTATGAGTGTGTGAGCTAGTGTATGAGTGTGTGAGTGTGTTTGAGTGTGTGGCGGGAGTATGAGTGTGGCGAGTGTATAAGTGTGTGGCGAGTGTATGAGTGTGTGAGCGAGTGTATGAGTGTGTGGCGGGAGTATGAGTGTGAGCGAGTGTATAAGTGTGTGGCGAGTGTGAGTGTGTGAGCAAGTGTATGAGTGTGTGAGCAGGAGTATGAGTGTGGCGAGTGTATGAGTGTGTGGCGAGTGTATGAGTGTGTGAGTGAGTGTATGAGTGTGGCGAGTGTATGAGTGTGTGGCGGGAGTATGAGTGTGTAAGCAAATGTATGAGTGTGTGAGTGAGTGTATGAGTGTGTGGCGAGTGTATGAGTGTGTGGCGGGAGTATGAGTGTGTGGCGAGTGTATGAGTGTGGTGAGTGTATGAGTGTGTGAGCGAGTGTATGAGTGTGTGTGTGTTTGAGTGTATGAGCGGGAGTATGTGTGTGAGTAAGTGTATGAGTGTGTGAGCGAGTGTATGAGTGTGTGAGTGAGTGTATGAGTGTGTAAGTGGGAGTATGTGTGTGAGTGTATGAGTGTGTGAGTGTATGAGTGTGTGAGTGAGTGTGTGAGTGAGTGTATGAGTGTGTGAGTGAGTGTATGAGTGTGTGGCGAGTGTATGAGTGTGTGGCGAGTGTATGAGTGTGTGGCGGGAGTATGAGTGTGTGAGTGTGTGTACAAGTGTGTGAGCAAGTGTATGAGTGAGTGTGTGGCGAGTGTATGAGTGTGTGAGCAAGTGTATGAGTGTGTGGCGAGTGTGAGTGTGTGTGAGCGAGTGTATGAGTGTGTGAGCGAGTGTGGGAGTGAGTGTATGAGTGTGTGAGCGAGTGTATGAGTGTGTGAGCGAGTGTATGAGTACGAGCAAGTGTATGAGTGTGTTAGCGAGTGTTTGAGTGTGTGAGCGGGAGTATTTGTGTTTGAGCGAATGAGCGAGTGTATGAGTGTGTGAGCGAGTGTATGAGTGTGTGAGTGAGTGTATAAGAGTCTGAGTGAGTGTATGTGAGTCTGAGCGAGTTTATGAGTGTGTGGTAATACATCGGCTCATTAGAATTTATTTACAGTTTCCTGTCAGCTCCCACTGACACCGCCCCTCTACCAAAGCCTTGTTAATATGCAAATGAGCCCAATGAGATATTAGGAAGCTGCGATCTTCATTCATTTTTAGCTGATGTGTGTGTGTGTGTGTGTGTGTGTGTGTGTGTGTGTGTGTGTGTGTGTGTGTTTATTTTAAACAGGATTGCGTTTGCTGCACATGTAGACATTGAAAAAGGGTTGGTGAGTAAATGAGACATCAAATACCCCTCAGGGGTTTATCCCTACCTTGAGTTTACTTCTCAGGAGGAGAACTTGTATGCAGGCTCAACCATGAAGGCCCCCTGAGCAAGGCCCCCTATCTCTCTATGTTCCAGGGGTACTATAAAATGGCTGACCCTGCTCTCAGTCGTGATACTTGTGCCCCTCATCAGTTTTCACCCTTTTCCACATAGGTGCCTTTAAGGGCAAGACTACTGGTGCCCCACTCCCTGCACCATGTTTCCTACAATGGCCAATGCTCTGCTCGAGAGATGGTCCCACTATCTCTCAGGATACAAGGAAGTCTTCTAATCTCTTCTCTGTCCTGGCACTAGCATTCTTCCAAAGATGTCTACCAAACGAACACTTTGCTTTTCCAAGTACGTTCTTCTAACAAAGCATTAAGCCAATGGTATCTTCAGTCTGTGTCCTAATAATCCAGTTTTAGAATGGTTTTATTGATAGAGACTTCAAAGCACGTTTGTAAGTGGCTCTGAATATGGGAGTCTACCAAACTCCATAAATGGAAATGGAAAAGCTGGGTGGATGGGAACCAGGAGCTTAGTCCTTAAGGTGTTTGACATCATAGCAGAAGTTCTTGAAGTTTAATTCCAAACTGCCACTGCTGGGCGCTTGAGCATGGCATTTAACCCTTAACTGCTAGTGTATAAATAAAATGGAATAATAGTAAGTCACTCTGGATAATGGAGTCCCAAGGGCCCAAGTGTGGCCTGAATGGTCTAGCCCGCAACTTGCCTAGAGTAACCTGTGGGCATGATGTGGGCCCATAATGGGAATCCACAGGGGGTCTGCTCTACATAATGTGAGCAGTCCACACAAAGTCTACACTTCTGCTGGCCCACTGGGGACCCATTACTGGCATGAAATGCAAGGCACATGTGAGCCTTACACTATAGAGTCAGAGTGGGCCAGCCCACATTCAGCCCTGAGTGTACTGTAGGCATGTTGCATGCCCAAAGTTGGTATCCCCAAAGGGCTCAAGTGTGGCCTAATAGATTTGTCTGACAACTAGATCAGAGTAACATGTGGGCCCATAGTGGGGGTCCACTGGGGGGGTCCATTCAACTTAATGTGGGCACCCAAAGTCTATATTGTTGTACACTTTGGTGTGGCCCACTAGGGGACTGGTACCGCATAAAATGCGGGGTAATTGTGGGCCAAACACTATAGGGTCAGAGTGGTCTAGCCCTTCAGCCCTAAAAGGTCCGTAGACATGTTATGGGCTCAAAGTGGGGGTCAACTGGGGTTCCACTCTACTTAGTGTGGACAGCTCAGACTTTGTGCCCTCTTGTTCTGCCCTCTCACTCTTTTATTATTTTTTCTACATTTTCCTTTCTTATTCATTATCTTTTATTTTTCTATGTTCCACAGTCTCAACACTTTTTTTCTCACTCTTTCTTTTAGGATGTGTCACTCAGGAGTCAGCCATGAGCAAACCCAGAGGATAAATCCACAATTAGCAGCAGTGTGTTTCACTTATCAATCAACATCTTCTACACACACATACACACACACACATGCACATTCAGTCAATCAAGTGTTCTGTTTTGCCTCAGAGTTACGACCATGAAGGAATTCTGTCCTATCTAAAATCACAGCCGAAATAAAATCACGCCCACTTCCTCAACACATCAACTACTCTGTATAATATGTCAGCCATCATGGATAGACCTGTCCATTACTGTATTAATGCACTGGGGGAAGTGCATCCCAGCTTCCACTCATGGTTTATATGACACGTATGACGTGTGTCAGTCCATCAGGAACAAGGACATGGGTCTTTTCTGTCGTGTCCGAGGGAAAAGACGTCTCCGGAAAACCCAGTTAAACCCAGTTCTTCCAGGCTGCTGTGCATGTCATTACAAAATTACTAACATCATTAGCAGAATTGATTCGAGTCGGCCTCCTTGGGGGATGAGCTCAGCTCCTGGAGTGCGTCCCCCTCTCAGACGCGATGGGGGGATGAGGAAACAAAAAGAGAGAGAGATTAAGCTGTAGACTGAGTGTTATTAATATGGTTTAGTCAGGAATAAATCTCACAGTGTCTTGCTGTTGTGTTATGATGGAACGGTGTGATGTGATGGTCAAAGCTACTGTTACTTTCATGAAAACACTCGCATAATAATCCAAAAACAATTCAAAATTGTATATATATATATATATATATATATATATATATATATATATATGTGACAAATAAAATTTGATTTGATTTGATTTGATTTAATTGATATATATGTTCGTTTCTCTGTTTCTTCATTTTTGTCTCTCTGTCTCTCACTCTGTCACCTTGTCTCTCTCTCTCTCTCTCTCTGTTAAACTCTCTGTCTCTTTCTGATTATCCTCTGTCTCCTTCTCTGTCCCTATGTTTCTTTGTCTCTGTCTTTTATTTGTCTCTCTGTATTACTCTCTGTATTATCTCTCTCTCTCTCTCTCTCTCTCTCTCTCTCTCCTTCTCTCTTTTGTCTCTCTGTCCATCACTATGTCTCATTTTCTGTCCTCTGTTTCTCTATCTCTGTCTCTTCATCTGTCAATTCTGTCTTTTCTCTATCTCTATCTCTTTCTCTATCTCCATCTTTCACACACACACATACACACACACACACACACACACACACACACACACACACACACACACACACACACAGGGTATAAGTCGCTGCAAACATGATTTTTGAGCTATTATCATCAGTTTGTGTTATAAATTCTGGCATTTCATATTACTTCTAAAACACACACACACACACACACACACACACACACACACACACACACACACACACTGCAAAAAAGCTCTTTTTATGGACTTTATGCTCGACTGGACTAAACAGGAGTGAAATCTCAGACAGGAGAAAACAAACAGTGAGCTGTTGCTGTGTTACGCTCTGAGAGTTTGATAAGGTTCGATGACACAGTGTGTGTGTGTGTGTGTGTGTGTGTGTGTGTGTGTGTGTGTATATGGCAGCCCAAAGGAATGTAAATATGGATTAATGTGTGATGTCTGTCTTCATTAAATTTTCAGAATGACAGAAGACCCTAGTGAATTATTCATTAAAGTTGTGTGTTAGACGATGTTTTTTATTGGCCCGATGTTGCTCGGCATCTCGCTCTTCACTGACTGTTATAACGCTGTGTGTTTGTGTGTGTGTGTGTTACACCAAAGTCTCCACAACGTCGGGAGGATAATCCTGTCACACTCAAGCACAAGAAACAAAATCTATATATTTTTTATGGAGGCGTATCTCCATAACTGAGGTCGATGCGATTCGCATCTCGATGCGTAGCCAAAAATACGATACATTAAAGATATATATGAAGCAGCTACCGATGTGATACGATACGATGCCCCGCTATTACGATGCGGTGCGACCCAATTTCAATTCGATTCACAATTCACAATGTGATTCAATTTGAAAAAAATACAACAACTCAATTCTGCAATTCAACATCATATAGATAGTTCATGTTTATTTCTTTCAGACAGACAGACAGACAGACAGACAGACAGACAGACAGACACCAAATCATCAATTTACTCAAGTGCCTTCTGACCTCTAACTTATGACTCTTTCACACAAACGCATTTGTAGTACAAAAAAGAAATACACCCAGATGTTCTTGTCCTGTTGTGTCTGCAGGAAGTTACAGCTCTACCTCTGCCATGTAAATCTGTATTTTATGTGACTCTCAGGACACGCCTCGGTCTCCGTAGTGACGCAATACGTCACGTTCACGTAGCAGCAGCAGTGCTGAGAGAAAACACGCTCGAGAAAACAGGAGAAATCGATCTACAAATAATGGGCAAAAATGATTTGTCTCTTTCTAAATATAAAAGTTTAGTTTTAGAAGGAGAAGGCTTTCGTCTAGCCACTCTGCCATAAAGCCCAGATCATTGAAGGGCTTCAGTGATGCTTGTCCTTCTATATTTTTGTCCCACCTCCACACAGGATCTCTTGAGCTCAGTCAGAGAGACCATCAGGTTCCTGGTCACCTCTCTTACCAAGGCCGTTCTCCCCCGATTGCTCAGTTTGTTCGGACGACCAGCTCTTGGAAGAGTCCTGGTTGTGTGAGAATTATGGAGGCCACTGTGCTCTTAAAAATGTTTTGTAGCCTTTCCCAGATCTGTGCTTTGCAACAATACTATCTCTATCTCTGCAGGCAATTCCTTCAACCTCATGGCTTGACTTTTGCGGCTGTAAGAACTTCTGTAGAGAGCTGTGTGCCTTCCTAAATCATGTCCAATCAATAAAGTATTTCACATGTAGACTTTAGTCAAGGTGAAGAAACATCTCAGCAACAAATTAAGAGATTTAGGGGGCACCTCAGCTAACTTTTAAGTGTTGTTGCAAAGGGTCTGAATAATTATACTTATGTATCTTTGCTATTTTTATTACTGACAAAAATGTACAGACATTTCTAGAGTTCTGTTTTCACTTCGTCATTATGGGAGACAAAAATCTGAATTACTGTAACAACTGCAACATAACATTGAAAAAGGTGGTTGGAAAACTTTCAGAATGCACTGTGTGTGTGTGTGTGTGTGTGTGTGTGTGTGTGTGTGTGTGTGTGTGTGTGTGTGTGTGTGTATATGCTCTCCCAGAAAAGTGGAGATTAATATAACAGCAAAACATCGCATTGTTAGGTGTCCACAAACTATTCAACAATATATAGAAATGATAAATAACTTTTTATTTATTATTATTTTTATATATATTTTATTATGCATAAACATTCTGTAATTATCATTTTTTTTTATTTGTTGTAAAAATGTCTGGAAATCCAATTGTAAATATTTGTATGGAGAGAGAGAGCAAGTGTGTGTGTGTGTGTGTGTGTGTGTGTGTGTGTGTGTGTGTGTGAATAGGCGGGGCTTCTCATTTTTTGTGCCTTGTGTCATTGGTTTGGCACAAACCAAAATCCCGCCTTACAAAAAAAGAAAAGAAGAAGAAGAGTGGGAGAGGTGGAGGGAAGAAAAAAGGAGGAGAGAGAGAGAGAGAGAGAGAGAGAGAGAGAGAGATTTCCCTCCTACTCTGAACCTCTCCGCCAGCAACATCCCGGTTCGTGCTGTTCATTCTGACCCGGTTCAGTTCGGTTCGGGTCGGGTCGAGTCGGATCAGATCGGATCGGTTTTGCGTCGTCCTTTGGGATTGTTTCGATGATTCGGAATCAGATCTTTAAGTTTCTATAGTGTTTTTTCTCCTTCATCTGTTTTTTTCTTCTTTTCTTTTGATTTGGCGCAACTGTTTGTAAAAGAAAGAAAAACATCCGACACATCAGATCAGAAGGATCCCGTGAAGCGCTGCGGCTCTGATAATGAGCCTGAGGGAGGAAACAAACCGGAATCAGAATCCAGATCAAACAAAAACACGATTTCACAACAAAACGGATCACATCCAGGTAAGAGATGACACCGAACCAAGCGATTAATCGGGCCGAAACTTCTCCAGGATCCGACATGTGTTATTCTGGATGCATTATTGATATATATATATATATATATATATGTGTGTGTGTGTGTGTGTGTGTGTGTGTGTGTGTGTTTTAACATTTGTATCTCTTTCGCGGGACCAGACAGTGTCTTTTTGACACACATGGTGCTGTTGTTGTTGCACACAAAATCACATTGTTGCACTCTTTCGGCTTTTTTTTCTTTTCTCCTCCGTGGCTGTTGGTTTTCTCCTCTCTTGCGCCACGGAGGGAAAAAAAAAGGAAAAGCCGAAAGAGTGCAACAATGTGATTTTGTGTCGCATCATGTGTGTCAAAAAGACACGGTCCGGTCCCGCGGTCCTCATAAACACCCTCATTCTGACGTGTGTGTGTGTGTGTGTGTGTTCACGAGTTCGCGCGCGTATTTTGTGTGTGTGTGTGTGTGTGTGTGTCTCGCATCCTCCGACATGATCGAGAATGAGCTCATTTCACTGGGCTGAGGTTCGAGCACGGAATTCCGGAGCGATTATTCGAATCGTTGGTCGATTATTACTTTGAAGGGTTAAAACAAGTTACACGTTCTGGATCATTTGAGGCTGCATCATGTGTTTTCCTTCTTTGCTTTATGTGTGTGTAAACCATTCATAACTTTATTCATAACAATTCATTTGTCTGGTTTTGTGACGTCAGAGTGAAATAGGGGCGTGGCTTATTTGATTGTTGTTGATCGATGGACAAGCTCGGAGAAGAGACATCCGATCGATTTGTTGCCTTGAAACTTGTTGCGACCACGGTCACGTTTTAGAGAAGCGTAGATCTGCGTTATACGGCCAAAATGTTGTCTTTTTGAACATTTCATTCCCCATTTAGTCCTCGTTTACTTTTTATAATAAACTCCAGTCTTTTAGGGAGATGTTTCAATGAAGTTTGTGGAGATTTGTGTGAAATTTCATTCAGACACGTGGGTGTTGGTGTAGTCAGGAGGTCTGGGGTGCAGTCAGCGTTCACAATCATGATGTTCGATAAGGTTGGAGCTCCATAGCAGGAGATCTTCCACTACAACCCATGGAAAGCAGATCTTTATGAAGCTGGCTTTGTGCACAAATGGAACAGTTTTGGGTCTTTTAGTTGAAGTGAAGGGAAAATTTGATGATCCAGAATCCAAAGACATTCAGTACAATTGTGTGCCTTCAACTTTAAAGGAACAATTTGAGGAAGAATCACATTTAGATGAAAAAGGTATCAAAAGAGCAATCAGAGATCTCATGGTGAACCTAGCAGGTGGAGTCCAGTGGAAGCTTGGTTAGGTGTAATGGTAAAGTGAGCAGATGTGTTCTGGAGGAGTTGTAGAGAAGCTAGCTGGATTTGTGGATTAGTGTAGATTTGTATCTGAGAGCTGAACATGGTGTGAACTAACTCAGCACTCAGCGTCATCCTGCTTCCAACCTGGTTTCTTTTTTTTTTTTACTCATTTCTTCTTCTGGATGTGGATTTCCCTAAAACTACACTGTGTAAAAAAAGATACAGAATGTAAATATAATTAATGAACATTTGCCCATTTCTGATACATAATAATTCTTTATGCTAATATCAGAAATTTAAACGAGTCCAACACAAAGTCTGATGTCTGAAGATGTTGACCTGTAGGCCACGGTGGGGTTTTTTGAGGTTAATACAATTTCAAACACAACTTAACAACGTGGGGAAAAAATCCCGTCCGATTATAAACATGTGCGAGAGAAGTTCGATCGGCGGTGTTGCACGCTATCATCTCTTCCCCCTCGTCCCTGAAAGAGGCCATTGTGGATTTGAATGGATGGAGTGAAGTGGGCTGAATGGAGCAGCACAACCTTGGGACCAGGGGCTTTTGTGTGGTCAAGAGAGAAGAAGGAAGAAAGAGAGAGGAGGAAGGAGGGATGGGGGGGGTGAAAAAGTGGGGAAGGAGGAGCGAGTGAGCAAGGAAGAAGGATAGAGTAGAAGAAATAAAGGAGTGAGAGGGAGGGCAGGAGTGTCAGAGAAACAAGGAGAGAGGGGATAGATGGGCAAAGGAGGGAGGGATGGAGAGAAAGAGAGTGAAAGAGGGAGGGGGTTCTGGCACTACAGATGTGCTCTCGCTCTCGCTCT
>NC_060890.1:25751999-25809499 GCF_014805685.1 Silurus meridionalis
ATGAGGAGAGAACATCAAGCAAATCCTGGGGTTGGATCTCATGTCACGTTGTGCAGCTGTGATGAGATTAGATAGCAACACAAACTTGTTGCCAGGTTTAAAAAAACTGAAACGATCCTGGAGACTCTTCTGCCTTTCTTTATCTGCCAATGTGTTAGTTTAGTGTGAGGAGAAGTGGATCATAATGGAGCTTTGGCTTGAGGAGAAACCAAACAAGAAACACAGAGGAGTGAAGTGTGTGACTTGTGTGAAGATGTGAGGAGGTGTGTGAAGGTGTGAGGAGGTTTGATGTGTGTGAAGGTGTGAGGAGGAGTGTGAAGGTGTGATGTGTCTGAAGATGTGTGGAGGTGTGTGAAGGTGTGAGGAGGTGTGAGGAGGACCTGAGGTGAAGTTATGAGGAGGTGTGAGGGGGACCTGAGGTGAAGTTATGAGGAGGTGTGAGGAGGACCTGAGGTGAAGTTATGAGGAGGTGTGAGGGGAACCTGAGGTGAAGTTATGAGGAGGTGTGAGGAGGACCTGAGGTGAAGTTATGAGGAGGTGTGAGGGGACCTGAGGTGAAGTTATGAGGAGGTGTGAGGAGGACCTGAGGTGAAGTTATGAGAAGGTGTGTGGAAGATCTGAGGTGAAGTTATGAGGAGGTGTGTGGAGGATCTGAGGTGAAGTTATGAGGAGGTGTGAGGTAGAATCTGAGGTGAAGTTATGAGGAGGTGTGAGGAGGACCTGAGGTGAAGTTATGAGGAGGTGTGAGGAGGACCTGAGGTGAAGTTATGAGGAGGTGTGAGGAGGACCTGAGGTGAAGTTATGAGGAGGTGTGTGGAGGATCTGAGGTGAAGTTATGAGGAGGTATGAGGAGGATCCCTAGTCAGAAGAAGAAATAGAAATGAGGGTGAGTCAGAAGGAGATAGAAGGAAAGAAAGGAATAGTGAGTCTTGGAAGGAGAAAGTAAGAGTGAGTCAAAGAGAGAGGGAGTCAGGAGGAGAGTACGATAGGGAGAAAGGGAAAAAGCGAGTGAGAGTAAGAGAGTCAGAAAGAGAGAAAGAAGGAGAGAGCAAGTCAGATGGGGAGGGTTAAATAAAGGGAGAGAGAGAATAAAATCTTGTGACTGTATAAATGTCAGTCCCCTGATGTGAATCCGTTGCTCTTTT
Source organism: Silurus meridionalis (assembly GCF_014805685.1). Taxonomy (NCBI): domain Eukaryota; kingdom Metazoa; phylum Chordata; class Actinopteri; order Siluriformes; family Siluridae; genus Silurus; species Silurus meridionalis. The sequence continues at coordinate 25,753,145 of NC_060890.1, forward strand.
CTTTTTTTCTTTCCTTTTTATTCCTTTTTTTTTCAAAATTGTTACACGAGAATCTTTTTTTTCAACCAACGAGAAAAGATTTCCTGTTGTCACTGTCTTTCTCAGGCTGGAGGACTGGAGAATGGCCAGACACACACACACACACACACACACACACACACACACACACACACACACACACACACACACACACACACACTCACACACTCACACACTCATACGCACACACACACACATACATGCACACACACACACACACTCACACACACACTCATACACACACATACACGCGTACACACACACACACATACACACACACACACTCACACACACTCATACACACACACACACACACACACACACACACACACACACACAAATACACACACACACACTCACACACTCTCACACACATACGCACACACAGACACACACACACAGACACACACACACACAGTCCTTCTTTGTAGAATCTAAAGAGAAAAGCCATGCCGCTCTTATTCACCGGTGATTTATGATTTCCTTCTTTTAAATCTTTCTCTCTCTACCCCCTCTATTTCTCTTTCTCTCTCTCTCTCTCTCTCTCTCTCTCTCTCTCTCTCTCTCTCTCTCTCTCAGGACTCTCTTCCTCTCCATCTCTGTCTTCTCCAATAATTGAGATGGTTTGTGGGACCAGAGTGCGCATGCCGTCTTTTCCCCTCTTTTATTTTATGCCTGGATTTTCAATCCAAACCACTAACACACACACACACACACACACACACACACACACACACACACACACACACACACACACAAACACAGTGAGTCAGTCTTAAAAATAAGACCTGCTCTTGTTGCAGGCGTAATATTTGCCCGCTCCGGGGGAAAATAAGCAGGATAAGAGGGCTGCAATTTCGCCTTGAGTGATTTTTTTTTCCCGTCTTGCGTAAGAGCGCAGGGTTTTTCTTCCTCGTCAGCGCCGCGGCCCCCTTCAGAAAACAGCGAAGAGCTAAAGTGCACACGGTTTCCATCAAACTGAAGAATACGCAACCTTTCCTCCTCCTCTTCTTCCTCCTTCAATGTTTAATGTTCTGCTGGGTTCGAATGGAGATGTGCCGGTGATCACTTTTACGATGTATCACAATGTACAACGCTTGTGTGTGTGTGTGTGTGTGTGTGTGTGTGTGTGTGTGTGTGTGTTCTGTTCACAAGGATGTTCCACCATCAATCCTGATCGCATCCAAGGAAGTTTCATACGTTTCCCCCTAATACTTTGGTCGCTATTTGCTCCTCCACTCTTCTAGGAAGATGTTCGACTAGATTTAATGGAGATTTGTAAAGATTCATTCATCCACAAGGATGTCAGGTACTGATGTGGGTGAGAAGCTGAGAAGGTCTGGGGTGCAGTCAGCGTTCACATTCATTGATCTTTAATAAGGTTGGAGCTTTATAGCAAAAGATCTTCTTATCACACTGGAACAGGTCAGCGTCTCCTGGTTCATGTGAATCGGAAATTTCACGTTACAGCATTCAAAGACGTTTTACACGCTTGTGTGCCGTCAAGTTTGTGGAAAAAGCACATCCGGTTGGATAAAGCTGGTGTCCGAATACTTTTGGCATCAGCGTATTCTTGTGTTACATTTTGCATTAAAAAATCCAATAAAATAAAAGCGATTGAACAGGGGTCATTTTTGAACAGGGGGCATTTTTGAACAGGGGTCATTTCCGACACGTGTTCACTCTTACGTGTAAACACTAGCAGTTAGCTTTTACTTTTACGCAGGTGCACACGCCGACCTGGAAAAAAGTGTTGTAAACTTGTGATGATGAATTATTCAGTCATGAAGTCTAGTCGGCGAAAAGTTTTGAGAAGTGCCTGGACCCCTAAATCGCTCCCCAGAGTATAAAGAAGAAAATGATCAATAATAAACACTTGTGTAGATGTAAACAATGTTTTTTTTTAAATGAAAATGTTATTTATGTAATATTTTTAAACCTAAGAGTATTTATTTATATATTTATTAGATATATATAAATAAAAAAAAGGGGAAAAAACTGAATTATACAGAAGATACAGTCAGGTGAGGAATCTAAATGTACAGATCTTAAATGCAGATATGTATATAATTAAAAATTGTCATTAATTAGTTACATGTGCAAAAAATATAAAAACATTTATTGTAGTCTGAATTTTAGTTTTCACTGCTGTTACAAATTTCATTCACTTAATATAAAAATAAATGTTTATTTATTTACATTTTCTTCTTTTTTCTTTAATATTTACTTTAATTCTAAAAATGAGATGAAATCTCTCGTGAAAGTGTCGAACATCGAGTGTTTTATGTTGTTTGAGGGACACAGGCTTGTTCCTTTCGCTTCTCTGCAACAAACTCTGTAATGTAACAGTTTGAAAATGTTCTTTTGGCCAAACAAATCTAGAAATGTCCAGATGTTCCACTTTATTTCCATTGAAATTCCTCCCTTAGCATAAATAACGTTTTTTCTTAAATTCGCAAATAAAAAACAAAAAAACTATAAGGTTTAAAAAGTGGGTGATTTTACATAAACAACTATTTAAATAATAAATAATTAATAAATAAATATTACTTGTACATTAGCAGACAAATGTTTTTCTTCATTTTTTTATGAATATATATTCGTTTTTCATATGAAGTTTTATTGACAAAAATGAAACATAATTTTATATAGATATCAGTTTGTAAACTTTTTTTTAATTGTAAATTGTATTTGTAGTGCGTATTATGTGCATATATATATATATATATATATATATAAATATATAATTGGCATTATAATATATTGCAATTACAAAATTAAAATACAGTAATAATAGAAATCGTATGACAAAAATAGAATAGATTTTAGAAATCAAAATAATTTAATAAAAAATGGGATTTACAATACAATAGAAATAGAATAAATATATACATTTGCATACGTAGAATTGATGAGGTAATGTAGGCGTAACTTGGACGTAACGTCATCATGGACAGATAATGTTTGTTGTTTTTTGCTTGTTTAAATAAAGAGTGTGAAGCTGGAGACGTGTTTGAGACGTAGACGTGTGAACGGACGCGGTGTGGGTTTCTGGCTCTGCGCTTTCACGCAAGACAAATGAGTTTATTAATTTGGGATTTTCTCCCCCACACTTGGCAACCAAAGTCACCATCAGGTTCAAGAGCTGGAGCTAAGAACAAGGGGATATTTGGCATAGGGTTTAATCTAGAGAACCTGGGAGGGTGTGGAGAGAGAGGGACGGAAAGAGAGAGAGAGAGAGAGAGATGAAAAAAGATATAGAAAGAGATGGAGATGTAGATGAGATGAGAGATGTACAGAGAGACATATAAAGAAACAGAGAGATAGAGAGATGGACTGATCAGGCTGAGGATTGAATATTAAAGATCAGGATGAGGATTGAGGAATGTGTTTCTATATGGCAATCGTCTGAGCTGTTAGTCTACGAAGGGAGACTATATTGTCCTGTGAGCAGGAGTGTCGTGTGTGTGTGTGTGTGTGTGTGTGTGTGTGTGTGTTGTATTAGACGTATTAGAGCTGAAACGTATCGAAATGTTTTATCAAAACAAACAGAAACTCAAAGTTGTATAAGATCTGGAGGATCTGAAGTAGGTGTAGGAGATCTGGAAAGTTTGTGAGGTATCTGGTTGGTGTATGAAGGATCTTAAATGGGTGTAAGAGATCTGTTTGTGGAGGATTTGGAAACTTTGTGAGGGGATCTGTGTGCATGAAGGATTTGAAGTGAGTGGAAGGGACCTGGGATTTGTGTGAAGTTTCTGGAATGTGTATGAAGGATCTGGAGTAGGTGTAAGAGATTCAGAAGGTGTGTGAATGATCTGGGTCTTCTGTGTGTGTGTGTGTGTGTGTGTGTGTGTGTGTGTGTGTGTGTGTGTGTGTGTGTGTGTGTGTGTTATGTAGACACCTAATCTGTTATGAAAACATTCAAAACATCTGTAGTAAGTTTACCACAAACACAACATGTAGGAATCCTAAAATGTGTGTGTGTGTGTGTGTGTGTGTGTGTGTGTGTGTGTGTGTGTGTTTTCGTCTTTACTCCTCACCGTGCCTGTCTTGTCGAACACGTGTAATGGGACGTTAAATTACCCAGCATTCCCCTCTCCACCTGGATCATACCATCTGCTGTTTTTCTTGTGTTTTTTCTGCTGAACTCTTCGTCCCCTGAGACACGCCTGAGCTTCAGATTTGCAGAGTTGTGGATGCTGTTGTTTATTTTTTTCACATTGAGGGATCTTTCATGTCTGCTTTTCCATCGTGTGTGAAATGTGCTGATGAACATGAGCAGACTTGCTGATGAAGTGGAGAAAGAACATAATGATGATGATGATGATGATGATGGTGAGGGTGCTTGTTTGGGTGCAGTGTTCAGGAGAAAATTGCTTTTCTACTGTGATTGACATTAATATAGGCCACACCCCTTTTACTGTGATTGACATGTATATAGGCCACACATTTTTATTCGGATTAACAGGTGTATATAGGCCATGCCTTTTTTTATTCTGAACAAATAGATAGGCCACACCTCTTTTACTGTGATTGACAGGTATATAGGAAACACCCTTTTTTACTTTGATTGACTGGTATATAGACCACACCTCTTTTACTGATTGACAGGTATGTAGATCACACCCTCTTTACTCTGACAGGTATATAGGCCACAACTCTTTAACTCTGATTGACAGGTTTATAGGCCACACCTTTTATCTCTGTGATTGAAAGGTATATTGGCAACACCGCTTTTACTCTGATTGACAGGTATATAGGCCACACCTCTTTTCTATGATTGACAGGTATATAGGCTACACCTCTTTTACTGTGATTGACAGGTATGTAAAAGTATGAACTATAAGAATAAAGAAGTAAACCTGTAGGCTAAAGAGACAGATGGAGTGTATTGATTGGACGTAATTTTTGAATTGTATGTATATATTTCTATTTTGATGTGGACCTCGAAGGCTGTGTGCGGTGGTGCAGAAGAAGCGAAGCAGGATGAGACGCTACAGTAAAAATAACCTTGCCCCTGTATCTCTGTATCAATATTCATCATAGCTGCTCACACAAAGCCACCTTTAATAACATTCTCCTTGTTACTTGCTGGAGGGAAAAAAAGCGAACGTCTGCAAAAAAAAACAAAAAACCCCACAGCCACAATCCATTCCCTCGCTGCTGGAGCTCGGCTGGAGGAGACTTTGTTTTGACCTCAGGTTTTTATTTTTTTTTGCCGAGCTGAATAGTCTCTGATTATGCCAGCCAAGTCCCTGCGTAGATGGAAAGATTTGAAATGGAAAACAAGAATTGGCTGCAGTATCAAGAGAGCTGTTTTTCATTTTCACCCCTTGGTCAGACGTACCTCTTTCATAACAATGACTGGAGTGGGCTGTGGGGAAATAAGAGTTTGGAACAGCGCACAAGGCTGAAAGATAAAAGCTTGAAGATTCTGGGGAAAAAAACAAACGGAAAAAGTTTTGTTTGGGCTTTTTTTTGTTGTTATTTATTCAAAAGAAACCTCACGGAATCAAGTGTGCACTACTGTCGAGCTAAACATCCGAGCGGGATGGGATTAGACAGCATGCACGGCCTACTTCTAAAGTAATAGAATGGCAAAATGCTTCTCATTCCACATTGAGTCCTTCTGGAAAAATGTTCCAGGAGAATTTGTGGATATTTGTGGGACTCGGACTCTCTTTGACTTTATAACAGACTCCTAGTGGAACTGGAAGTTCCAGGAAAGTGGAAGCCCACTGTAAAAGATATTGGATTTCTGATTAGAAGATCATGGGTTCAAATCTCAACAACACCAAGCTGCCACTGCTTGAGCTCTGGATAAAAACAGCTGCCATAAATGTAAATGTCCCTATTTGATGTTCTAATGAGCTCCACTGTTCTGGGAAGATGTTCCACTAGATTTTGGAGAGATTTTGGAGAGACTCTTTTAGGTACAATGGTGTGAGTAAAGTCAGGTAGTGATGTAGGTGAGGAAGTGAGGAGGTTCCTGGGGTGCAATCAGCATTCACATTCATTCATTATTCAATAGGGTTGGAGCTCTATAGCAGATCTTCCACTCCAACCCATGTATCTTCATGGAGTTGGCTTTGTTTAACAGGTTTAAGTCTTGTTAACTCTGTGGTAACAGTTTGATTAGACTGGAAAAGTCTGTGGAAACGAGTCAGGTGGACATTTTCATTTCAAGAAGAGAAACTTATTGAGTTATGGAGAGAAAATGAGTGTTTTGTAGGACGTTTTTTAAATTATAAAGGCGACATGAATGAAATAAATGTTACAGATTGTTTGTGGTTACTGGTAGCTATCGCTATCGAGAGAACGCAAGTCTGAAGGTGTCACAGATCAATAACGTAAAAATTTCAGACCTTGTTTTTGACTGTTGTACAGTCTGATATACAACAATCACAAAGGAATAGTTGTGTAACGGTACACAAAAACATGGGGGGAGTTCGGGGGGAAATTGTTATTAACGTAGCTTATTATTATTATTATTATTATTATTATTTGTGAACATGAACAGTTTACATTTTTAAAGCAATTTTAAAATAAATGCCTACTTGGTTAAATAATAAATAAAATTATATTTTATAAAATAAAATGTATGAAAAATGAAATATAATACACTTTTTATATATTGATTAAATCGAGTAATCGATTTAATTGGCGCAAATTAAATTGTTTAAATAAAATTAAATAAATGGAAAAATGTAATTAAATTGTTTACATTTGTTAGACCCCGTTTGAGTAATACAGATTTGTGTACAAGTTTTTGTGTGCGTTTGTTTTATATTTTATTTACTTAACTGTTCTACTCATTTCCACATACTTGAATAAATGTTCATTCCTTCCGTCCTTTATTTATTCACTCTCTCGATATGTGGAATTGTCAGTATTTTCTACTTGTAAGAGAAATTCTTGAAGCTGGAAATAAAAAGGCACAGGATCCATGTTGCTAGCGCTGGCATTGACCAGGAAGTGGCTGCGATTTCACACGTGCAAAACAGCACACTAAAAATCATATTTCCAGCATGGCGTGAGCAGCCACGGTGACACTGCGCTCACTTTAGTTTCTTTTCTATACTGCTGGTACTGTTGTATACGTTTTTTCAGTTTAATAATAATAATAAAAATGTGCTCAAATTGCAAGGCAGAAACTAAACAAACTTGCGGTCCGGCACTTAAAAAGTTCCTGAGGGAACTCGGATCGTAACTATGTTCCGCACGTAAAAAGGATCGCGCAGACGTGTACCGAAGCGAAAAATAATACGAATACATGTAATGTGTACAAAAATATTGTGAACAATTTAAAGAGAATTAAAGTCTTTTTTGACCAGTTTTTTTTTTTTCATTTCTTTTTAAATTACACTGTTATAGCTATTGAAAGTGAAAAACGTGTGCACATGGGAGTTTGAGGTTTTAGGAAGGATTTCGGAGTGAATAAAGAGAAAATGCTTTCTCTGAGCATGAATCAGAGCCTGGGTCTGAGGATCGGTGGATCTGTAGATCTGTGGGTGTTCATCCAGTATTGTCTTCTGGCAGAACACATTTATGTCTAGTCTAACGCCGCATGGTTAATAGTTTACAGGACTTTTTTATAGCAGCGTGGCTGATTTTCAGGAGCCTCGATGGTGAGGGGGTGAGGGGTGGGTGTTTGGATACAGTGCTCCTGTTGTGAGAAGCAGTCAGCTCCATTAGTCTCGGGTCTGAGAGGTGCAGGAGAACTAAATGTTGTTTTCCGCGACTGGTGCTCTCCAGGGATTGATATGCTGGAGGGGGACGAGTCGAACCAGACAAGCTCTGGAAAGTGAGGGTTTGCAGAGGAAAAGGGTTCGGATTGTACATTTACATCAAATCATTAAACGTGATCTAAAACTTTTGCTTTGTGCATTAACACAAGCTCGTGCTATGTGTGAAGGTTGACTGATTCATGGTTTTGACGATTATTTATTAATCAGTTTTGTTGATTAATTGGCACCAATAGTTGATTGTTGGAACTATCTGCTATTGTCAAGAATCCATACCGATAGTTTTTCCGGCTTCCGGTCCGCTGTCGTTACGAGAGCGGCCTCTAGAGGTGAACCACTAAATCCATTTGCTGTAAGTTTTTACAATTGAGCACAATATTTATTATTAATAATTTATTATATATATATATATATATATATATATATATATATATATATATATATATATATATATATATATAGATTTATTAATTATAAAATAAATATATTAATATTTTTCTCTTTAGCACATTTACATTCAGTGCTGTTGTCTATTATTTTATTTAATAATCGGTTATTGGCAAGTACAGTCCAACCTAGATATCAGTATCGCTTAAACGCTACTCTTAACCAGAGTGACTTACAATTATCTGATTTATACATGGAGCAGGATTAAGGGCCTTGCTCCAGGGCTCAGCTGTGGCAGCCTGATGGTGCTGGGATTTAAACACACGACCTTCTGATCAGAAGTCCAACATCTAAACTATGATCTCCCACCTCCACATTCTCATACACAAGCCCCATTTCAAGCACCATAGACCATCGAAAAGGTCTTGGGGCAGATACCTGATTGTAGCTTTGAACTAAAGGTGTGCCTTTTGACAGTTGAGAAGCTCTTTGTAAGTAATTAATGTCTTGAGGGACCTGCTTCCCATAGAGTCCTGGTCTCAACTGGTCCATCTCCTCCGATTACTCAGCACGATTTGTTTCCACTCCTCTGATCTCTTAACACAACTCTGAACATCTCTATCTGATCCAGGAGTCTTGTTGCATCTGTTCTACAACATGTCCCTCTGAGTACCACAAACCACCCCAGGGCTTGTAGCGCAGAATTCGAAATCGACTCCCTCCTCCTCCTCCTCCTTCTCTCTCTTTCCCTTCCTCCTTCCATTCCCTTCTTGCTTTTTCACAGATACTTGGGAATCAGCCTAGCGTTTCAGACCGAGAGAGCATTGGAGGATGATCGAACTTGGCGCGAGCGGGAAGTGTCTCGAGTACGAAGATAAGGGAAGGTTAAAAGCCGTGGATGAAAATACTCGGCTCTCGACAGCTCAAAACGGCATTACGGCACCGAGATGATTTTTCTGAGCATACGCTGATCACGCCGCATTCTGATGAGTAATAAATATGTATCCCTCTCTCTCACACAAATGTGTCATATTGCAGACAACAGATTGCCTCATGGAGTGTTCGAAATTCACAGCAGGTCTCTGGTTTCCTTTGCATTTTCACCAAGATGAACCAGTTATGTCAAGAGGTGAATAAAAATGCTGTCTGTTCGAAACTCCGCGGACTCACACGAACCTTCGACAATTAATTGTCTCCTGCGCTCTGTCCTGCGGCTCCATATTGTTTCTCCTCGCTAATCTACCACTGTGAAATTGATTTTCCCAGGGTGTGTGCAGGGGCTTGTTTACGAGAGCCACAGAAACGACCTCGCCGAACGGACCTGTCAGGAACTCCGTATCTGAATAGGGTTTTTTCTTTTTGGCTCCTTCAGGATTTATCCAGCCCTCTGACTTGCCCTTGGGATTCAGTGTTATTTTAGGCACTAGAGCGAGTGTGCAATTTACATAAAATTGAAAAAAGAATTGGCCGCGTGTAGCTGGAGTTCTGTGTATAATTAACCTCCACAGAGCCAAACTGGAGGCCTGTTGGAAAGCGTTTATTAACCTGAGCTTGGAGAGTGCCGTCCATTGTCCCATTGTCCTCCGGCTCTCTAGCATGCAGAGTGCAAAGGATAACAATGTCAAAGAAATGAATGCAAGCCTTTTGCATACCCGTTCTAACAGAACAAGCAAGACCTGCCACGTACACCATTTCTATCTGGATGTTTAGTACTTAAAAATGACTTTTCATTCATAAAATCGATCAGTATATGTGTATTCTGTAGTCAGCTTCTTTGTATTGTGCTTTAAAACGTGAACGTCGTCACAAAGCAGCTTTACATTCATTAATTAGTCTCTGTAAATGTATCTCTGAAAAAATGAAGGTTAAAGGTGTAGGAAAATATCGATATACGTGAGTATCGTGATATTTCGTTCGGCGATACTGTAAAAAAAATAACTTTTGTTCGATTCGTGCCAGTCATTTGCGTCTTGAATTTTTATCCTGACCGCTGGATAGATAGCGTCTTCTTGTATCTGAACTTAAACAGTGACAGGAAGTACTAGCATGAGGGCCCACCACTAATGTTAGCATTCATATCCACACGTTTCCTGCTGTAAAAACGATTACGGGTAGAACTTTCGCCGGAAGTAGTAGCAGCGTTGATTGACTTTCTGATGTGTTTGTTGTTGCACTTATAACCAGACGAAGCTTAATTTGTGGCTTAAAGACCAGCGCTTTAAACACTAAGCTAAAGTTAGAGCGGAATTGCATTTGCATTCTCTACATTTATAGAAGAAATAATAATCTTTCCTACTCTTTATTTTCTTGCCTCCCTACGGTTGTAGCGTTTTAATGTAAAACACTGGTTAGCACTCAGATCATGCTTCTACTACTAGCCAAATGCTAATGCTAATACTAATAATATAATGCGATCATCAGAAAATTCTACTTTATATTAGGTGTCTTGATGACTATGTGCATATGATTCAAAAATATTGTAAAAAATGGCCATGTTAGCTACAATGATACTAATTGTGTTTGTGTATGGTAAACCATTTGATGGCACTGAGGTTATACAGGTACGGGCTGGTACAGGTTTTATGGTAGGGGTAGGTGTAAGTGATTAGGGTTAGCGTGTCATTTTAGGTGTAATTAATGCAAATTCCACTGTGTTTTGGTAAATATATATTTTTTGCAATATAGTGGTGTGTCTTTCAATGACCGCTTTCCTGAAATTATATTCTATTTCTAAAATAAGAAATAGCCAAATACAGTAATCCCCGTTTAAAGATTACGTTCCAAAACCGCCCGTGATAAATAACTGATAAACTAACGCCACCCTAAAAATGCTATTTTATGTATACTGTACTGTATAAACATTTTATTTCATTAATTAGTCATTATATTTTTATTAATAAATTTCCTTATTTTAACATAAAACTCCATAAAACAATTCCCTATAAGTGTTTTGGTCAATGATGCACTCCGCGAAAGACCGGGAAAATCAGCCAAACTAATTAATTATCACTGTGCCAGATTCGAACCGCGGTAAAGCGGGGAATTACTGTATATCGCCTTGCTTTCAGTATGGCAACGTATCGTATCGCAACTCCTTTTATCGTGATGTGTATCGTTTCGCCAGATTCTTGCCGATTCACAGCCCTAATGACGGCGGAGGTCAATACCAATAACGATTGGTTTGATCGTACTTGCCGATAACTGATTAATCAACAGATTGTTTTTAAAACTCCATGGAAAATTGTACTGAACTTCATTACTAAAGTAAAAAATAAAAATCTGTACTGAATCATGAAAATGCATAATAAATGTGAATATATTCATTATATTGATAAATATTGAGGAAAATGAGACATGCATTAAAAAACACTCCAAATAAATAAGAAATAAAAAAAAAAACACACTTGAGATAACAGCATTTTGTACTGTGTCTCACGTGACAACATTACAACACTACCTCATGTTGACTTTTCTTGCACTGTTACGGTCACTGTCGTATAGTACCATTCTGTGTTTATCTTCACATTTGCACCACATTTTCACATTTATCCATTTGCATTTTTATTGACAATCATGTGATTAATTGCTATTAAATATTTGAATCGATCGACAGCCCTAATAAATAAATAAATAAATAAATAAATAAATAAATATATTGCTATTTGCACTTCTGGTAGGATGATTACTGCATTTCATTTCCCTGTACTTCACATTAGCAATAAAGTTTAATCTAATCTAATATAATGCGTCAAAATATAAAAAGCACGTGGTGTCAGTGATTCGCTTGTAGAGGCCGCTTTCACACTTAATAATGACAGCAGACCTGCTCACCCTCTCCAAGAACAGACGCAACCCTGAAAAACTATCGATTTGTATTTTTGCCGGTAGACGTCAACTACTGCTGATGATGAATCGCTCTTTTCTCCTACATCTTTGTGGTCGATCATGTTTGATCAGTTGATACAAACTTCACCAAACCTAAACTTCGGAACATGGTGGAATATGGAACATCTTATTGACTTTTATTCACACACATGCTTGCATTGTTGACCAGTGGATACTGCGGATTTCTATTACATGATCATGTGGGACCCATAGTTGGAGGATCCAAAGGTCACTGTGGGACTTTTCGAAAAAGAAATGCAAGATGAAGAAATCACTGTTTTATTCAGCATGATCAGATTGTAGATTTTAATAACGTCATATTACTATATTAGCAACAGGTCTCTGAAGGAAGTGCCAGTGTGTTAATGTGAAGGAACGAAATAAAAAAACTTACCACCCCCTTGGAAGTTTCCAGTTAAGTGTTCCACATGGTGTTTTTATTTGTATTTTATTTCTTCCACAAGGTCATTTCCTGGTCTGTTTAACCACAAGTAAAAAAACCAAACATCAGACAGACGCAGCACTTTCAGAGCTTGATCGAATAAGATATGACTGAGAGAGCGTACTCAAGCGGAAACCGAAGCCTCAGTGGTCTGTCTGTCACTCCGAGCCCGTGCTGAGAGATGCTGCTAAACGTTAGCAATGTCACCTACATGCTATCCTTGACAGTTCACTTGGCAGCAGTCATGCGGTGTTTCTGAGAGACGCTTCACTCAGACTGCAGACGGAGTGTAGGATTAATCACCTGTAATGCTATTTACACCCAGGTCAGAGTGAATGCTGGATTGTGATTGGCTGGAAGGAGTTTGGTTGTGAATAGTGGATTGTGATTGGCTGAAAGAAGTTCAGGTGTAAATACTGGATTGTGATTTGCTGAAAGGAGTCCAGGTGTAAATACTGGACTGTGATTGGCTGGAAGGAGTCCATGTGTAAATACTGGATTGTGACTGGCTGGAAGGAGTTTGGGTGTGAATAGTGGATTGTGATTGGCTGGAAGGAATTCAGGTGTAAATACTAGATTGTGATTGGCTGGAAGGAGTTTGGGTGTGAATAGGGGATTGTGATTGGTGGAAGGAGTTCAGGTGTAAATACTGGATTGTGATTCGCTGGGAGTTCAGGTGTGAGCTTTGAACACGCAGCTAGTTTGCGTTTGTCAGTTAAATCGAAAAAAACACCTGTAACCATAGTAACATCCAGTTCCAGTTCCATCCAGAGTGAAACAGTGATTGTACACATTTCTTAAAGACCTCAGTGAGCACCATGGAGGATTTCTGCATGTGGTGGAACTTCTATGGTGAATACAGGGATTTGAAGAAATGGCGCAAGATGGAGACGGAGTGGAGAAAAAAATGAGAAATAGAATGATAAACAGCACAAGGAGTGAACTCCAACAGCTTCATTATTAGTTGCCTTGTTTTTTAACCAAACATGGAGGCACACAATTGTATAGGATGATGATTTTCCACAAATCCTCACAAAAATCCAGTGGAACATCTTCTCAGAAGAGTGGAGCTTATTATAACAGTTAATTTAAACTAAATGTGGAATGGGACGTTAAAGAAGCACCTAGCAATGTTATCCTCAGGTGTTCACAAACCTTTGGACGTTTAATACTGTATATATAGAGATTTAGGTGAATTGTAGTCGAGGTCAAAGTCAAGGTTGGTTCTGCTCACACACTAATGGTCTAAATGGCTATTTATTTATTTATTTATTTATTTATTTGTGCCACTTAATTGAATTTCTATCTGAAATATAAGCTGTGACAAATGCATTTTGTAAGTGTATGTATATATATATATATATATATATATATATATATTAGATGTTCCACTAGTGAAGATTAATTGAGCCACTTAGTAAAGTCAGGTACAGATGTTGGTGATGTGAGGAGGCCTGGGGGTGCAGTCAGCAGGAACAGGTTTGGGTCTCCAAGTTCAAGTGAAGGGATCATTTCATGCTATCTCATGCTATTTTTTGTTTGTTTTTAGTGTGAGGCGGGGCTTAAGAGGGCTTTTACTCTCATTGGTTAGTGAGTCGTCGAGCCTTCGTCATGGTCATGTGACTTACGAACAGCGAGAACGTTCATGGAGCAGGTGTTCGGGTAAAAGGCCCAATTTTATTTTTGTAATTAATACTAAATTGTTTGCTCGACCGTATTTCGGAAGGCAAAGCTTTGATGTTGGAGCTCGTTTGAAGCGGAGAGCAGAGGAGCGTGGGTGTAGCGCAGACATAAATGTCCAGGTATGCCATCGCACAAGGGCGGAGGGGAGAGATGGTGTCATGGCAACAGTGAAGAAGCTCACCATAGCAACCAGGAGACACTTCCTCGGTGTTATGGCGGGCAGCGTGGGCTGTCGAGCAGCAGGGAAACTGACGGAGGAGGGACGGACGCCTGATGGGAGTCTGACTGTGGGAGAGAGAACAGGGGTCCTTATAAAGCGCATTTCACCAGTAAATCCTTAATGATGTCTCGTTTTGTTTTTTTTTTTAATCCATTTCATAGCGTCCTAAAAGCAGGAAGATCAGGATAAGAGCTCGAAGACTTTTTCACGTCCCGGTTCAATATTTGACTTTTCTAACGTAAAGCGTTCTCACATGGCTAGCTAGGTTTTCACTGGTATTATATTTGGTAATCATCGTTATGACGCCACGTCTATGGAACCCATCAGTATTATCGAGGAACGCAGTAGAACAGAGCACAGTGAGAATGAACATCATTACTAAAGCAAGAAACCCAAATTCAACACGTCTCCTTTCACTGTAGCCACAACTCCATTTTAGCAAATAAACAAATAAAAATAAATAAATAAATCAACATTCGCAAATGTTTATACTAACGAGTCCCAGTGGTTATCTTCTCCCTAATCTGACGTTCTTCGCTAATCTTGGAGCTCTCGAGGATCCCCAATCCATCTCAAAATTCCCCAACGAACAAGACGCAAACATGGAGAAGACCAGACTGTTATATACTGTGCTGCCAAAAGTATTCGGACACCTGCCGTTTCCACCCAGATGTGGTTCCTCCTTAAAACGTTCAGCTCCATGAAGATCTGTTTTCCATGGTTTGGAGTGGAAGATCTCCTGCTGCAGAGCTTCAACCCTAATAATGAATGTGAACACTGACTGCACACTTCCTCACCTACATCAGTAGCTGACTTTACCAACACCCTTGTATCTGAAGGAGAAATCTAGTGGAACTTCTCAGAAAAGTGGAAGTTATTGTAAGAGCAAATGGAGACTCGGTTTCTCCAAAAAATAAGAAGCACACAGCAATCCTATGGTCAGGCGTCCCTAAACTTTCGGCACCAAAAGCATAAAAGAATCTGGTGAGACGTCGCTGTAGATGTTTTACTGTGATGCTGATTAGCATCCAAGTGTCAGAGGTAGTGAGATCACTCGATATTAGGAAGTATCTCTCCGTGGTTAGAAACCCCCCTGAAACCTCATCTGACAGCTCCTGTCTCATTTGACCCTGAGGCCCGTTTATCGCCCCGGCGCTCTGCTACTACACAAACCCAGACGTTTCTCCTAGCTATCGCTTTCTCTCTCCATCCTTTCCATCCTCCATTCATCTCCTGAAGACCTTTAATAAGGTCAGTTTACAGCCCTTTTGTTTCCATTCCTTGAACAATCCATCCTCCTCCTACCAGGGGAACGGATATCGCCTGCGCCCGGTCTCCCATAAACACGCTGTAATTAAAATCCCAACTCAATTAACCCCGAATCCTTGACCTTTGTTGGTGAGTAAATCTGCTCCATCTTAAGAGAAAAGTAATTAGCGCGCGGCCGCGTGTCCCCGAGCGCAGAGCCCCGGGTCACGTGCGGTACGTACACAACGCCTTCTCCCCGTAGACGTCCTGATGGGTTTATTCACACCACGCCGCTCTCTGTAGGTTCACGGAAATTACAATAGAATTAAATAGAATCGCAAATCTGTCCAAGTCAATAAAACGTCATTGTAGCTTAGCTTATTTTTATGCTAGGAGGAGGAGGAAGACGTGCGTTCTCTGTCCAACCTCTTTACTGTGTGTGTGTGTGTGTGTGTGTCATGCACATTATATACACAATCTGGTCAGAAGTTTGTGGACACCTAGAAAATTCGGACCTGAATGGATGTTTTTGAATGGATATACGCTAATACAATACAACATAAAAGCATTATTGATTACGAAACTTCTATACGATATCATATGTGTGTATGTATATATTCAATTATAATGTCAGTAGATACATTATATGGACAAATGTTTGTGGACGTCTGACCATAAGATTGCTATGTGCTGCTTTTTAAACGTCCCCTTCTACATTTAGTCTCCACTTTTCTTTTATAAAAAAGCTCCACCCTTTTGGGAAGATGTTTCACTAGATTTTGTGGAGATTTTGTAGAGTTTATTGGAGATTCGTTCATCTACAAGGGTGTTAGTAAAGGTACTGATACAGGTGAGGTGAGGAGATCTTTCACTCCAAGCAATGGAAAGGAGTTCTTCATGGAGCTGGCTTTGTGCATGAATATCACGCTGGAGGTTGGGTCCTCCACATCTGGCTGGAAAAGTGTATAGTGTACAGTATGTATAGAAGCTCCAGAACCCTGAATTATATATATATATATATATATATATATATATATATATATATATATATATATATATATATATATATATATATATAAAATTTTGTGTTACAATTTTATGTTTTAATATTGATGTTTTCTCTGTCAGTCCGCAATTATGAAGTCAATCATTAATTATATTCATAATTTTTATTAAAATTATTGTAACAATTATTATAATATTGAAGAATATATGCATTATTATAATAAATTTTTTTAATGTGATCTCAGAGAGAAAAAAGTGTGAATGTAAATAAAATAAAAAAATGTTATTAATTCTTTCTCTTTTTTTTTTTTTCTTTTTTTTTTATAAATACGGTTGTTCCGGATAAATCTAAGAGGTTTCAATGAAACTCATCATCACACATCACTTCATTCCATATCCTGTTCTGTATTCTGTGTGTGTGTGTGTGTGTGTGTGTGTGTGTGTGTGTGTGTGTGTGTGGCTTGCTGGCTTTTTGTGTTATTAGGGAATTAAGTGTAGTCAGCGTTTTCTATACTGCAATCTCATTACATTTACAGGAGAAAGAAACTAGAGGAACAGGAACCCAAAGAAGAACTGAGTGGGAGGTGTGTGTGTGTGTGTGTGTGTGTGTGTGTGTGTGTGTGTGTGTGTGTGTGTGTGTGTGTAGTGAGGAGTGTTGTGGTGGGATAAATCAGCTCCGTGGCCGACAGCTTTACGCTCCTGCTGAGGGAGAAGAGCTTCACTTTTATTGGACAATGTGGAAAATGTTGAATTCCTTCTTTGTTTTGTTGCATCATGTTCTCCGTTCGAACTCTTCCTCTTTTACCTTGTCCAATCGTACCTCCTCCTTTCACCACCTCATCTCCATCACTTTCCTCCTTACTGTCTATCACCTCATATTCCATATTCCTTCCACCACCTCATCTCCATCACCTTCTTTCTCCTCATCCACCACCTCATCTCCATCACCTTCTTTCTCCTCATCCACCACCTCATCTTCATCACCTTCTTTCTCCTCATCCACCACCTCATCTCCATCACCTTCTTTCTCCTCATCGACCAACTCATCTCCATCACCTTTTTTCTCCTCATCCACCACCTCGTCTCCATCACCTTCTTTCTCCTCATCCACCACCTCGTCTCCATCACCTTCTTCCTCCTTATCCACCACCTCGTCTCCATCACCTTCTTCCTCCTTATCCACCACCTCCTCTAAGCTTCTACTGCTGGTCCTTGAACAAGGCCCTCAAATGCTCAGTCGTATGAATGAGATCATTGTAAGTGGGTCTGGATAAAGAGGGTCTACTGAATGGCGTAAATGTAAATGATTTGTCTCTGCTACGCGCTCACATGATTCATCAGCTCTTTCTCCTGCCTCTGGCATCTAGTCAGGCTTCATCCCCCTCTCTGTGGCCTCTGTGGTGACCCTGTGCTTATTGAAAGCCACTTTGTTTGGAGGCCTTGCCCAGGGACTGGGGGTGGAGGTTTACAATATTCACAAGAGAACCAGACCTTGTTAATGCTTTGAAAGCAGAAACAGAACAGTATCCAGCAGGCAGTGGGGCAGAGTCATGAAGTAAATGTAATTCATTAATGTACTTAAGAAGCTTTTTCACGTATCTGTATTTTACCAGGAGAGAAATTTACTGTAACTTCACTACATTTCAAAACCAAATATCTTCCTTTTTACTACGTTTTCTAAATCAGTGATTCCTTTTTATTTATGAGTGGATAAGAAACATCTACTGAGCACCAACTACAGTTCTGCATCAGTTCAACAGCAAGCAGAACATCTAGAGAGGAATAAATGATGAAGAAACTCCAGACTCGAACTCACAACACACGTGACCTCATTATCACGATTTTTCTTTAAGGTTTTGGGTTCATGATATTTGTAATAGAAATCAGTGTTTGACTCATTAATATCATTCTGTTAATAGATCAGTGTGCTGAGGGTCACATTACACCAGGGGTCCCTAAACTTTTTTCTCTGAGGCCCACATAATGTTTTCTTTCTTTAAAAGAAAATCTTCTGTAACAGAAAATCACACTGTGACTAGCGGTATTATTGTGGAGATTTTATTATGATTTTAAATGTATACTGTATATTAAGCCATTTTATGCTAAATTAGTTTTTGTTACTTCTCCTATTATTACTATCATAATGAATCTATTCAAATATTCATTGGTAATCAAATCAAAACTTTTACTTGTTTAATGGGTGAATCTAACAAATAGTTAAGCTTTAATAAACAACCGTGGATTTCTCCGACACCGATAGCCAGTTTTTAAAATCGATACTGAATAAAAACAAAGAAACATAACATTATTGAATAAAATATAGCGCTCTTCGTGCAGCACGCGGTCTCCTGTGTAAAAACAAAAGCACGTGGTGTCAGTGATTCACCTCTAGAGGCCGCTCTCGTAGTGACAGCTGACCGGAAGCTGGAAAAACTATGGGCATGGATTTTTGCAGATAGTTTCAGCGATCAACATTTATCTATTATTTATCAATTCATATCTACGGGATATTTTAGTTGTAAAGCCAACCTTTATTATCAAATACAGATATAATATGAGTAAAATGTATTTTAAAATATGACTGTTTTAAATGTGAGGGCTTGATTAAGTGAAGAGTCTTGTGCTAAAAATGATAATAGGAAGATTATTGGCGTAATAAATCATAGTACTTTGGATACTTTAGTACATTTGAAGGCAAAATCCTTTGTACTTTTATGTAAGTTAAGCACTTTTACTACAGTAATATTTTACCAAGTGTATCTAACTCAAGTACATGGTTTGTGTACTTTGTCCACTACTGGAAGTTGGATCTTACCGGTTAGCATTTTCGGAAGGGAATCTATTCACTGCGCGATCGAGCGCAATGAAAATAATTTCTGGAGATTACCTCAGCGGCTGTGTACTTACTCATCGCCGAAACTGGTCTCGGCTGAAAATTCATTTGGCGAGTTAATGTATTGTAACTTAAAGGGGGTCTGGGGGTTAGGGAGGCCTCTTCACTGTCGTAGCAATGCGTCTCAACCTTGGCATCAGTCGTCTCCACTACCCCACCCCACCCCCCCAACCCCCGTCCCGGGAAGTTTTATTCCTTCTCTCATCAATTTAGCACCAACGGATCGGTGGGTGTTATCAATAAAAGTGCCACCGGAGCATCACGGGGCAATAACTCAAACGCAGCGTTTATCTGAACGCTATCCGAGTTTAGCCCCCGTGCCAAAGCGATGAATAGCTGGGTTTTTTTTCCCTCTCGCTCTTTTGTTGGTCATCAGCACTTTTTATTCCGCAGTTAATCCGCAAGGCTGCACTCGGTTATGCCGGCCTAATTTGTCACGTTTTTTTGTTGTTGTTGTTTGTTTTTCATGCTAGGTTATGTTGTAAAGGTGGCGTTAAAAGGAAAAGGTCCGTCATTCCCAGGAGTCTGATTTAAAACCCTCTCGGTCAGCTGTGAAAAGTCCGACAGGACGCCTGACGTTTATTTTCCCCGCCGTCGGCTGCTCGGGCGAAAGGGCTGTGTATGTCAGGTCTCGGATGGATTGTTGTGTTGCTGCAGAGCAGAACCTTTTTTTACGCCGTTCTCCATCACCTAGCTGTAAAAGCAGAATGGAGAACGTCGGTGTGAAACGGATTGTGCTGGCTGGAGAAGTGGCTGAGGGACGAGCGCCGCGTCCAGCATGCTCGGGTTCGTTTGCCAAACGGTAACGCGGAGATTGTTCAGAATCTGGGAACGCAACCAAGCTAAAGAAGAAGCTTCTTTTTTTGGGGGGGACGAACTGTTTTTCCTGGCGTGGGTTCGAGCGAGAGAGGGTTTGCCATGACCACACATCCAGCGCCTAGGAACACTCCAGGATCTCTAAAGCACACAATATGTAAGCGACACATCCGCCATCCAAGACTTCCTTCATTTATCTCCCTGCTGCAAGGTGCCTCCGGTGCGGAGCTGCCATGTCGCGCTTGGCTTTTCCAGGAGCTCATGGAGGAACACTTGGATGCCTTCAGGTCCGTTATTAAAGGAGTTTTTCAACTAGTTTATCTACATTTATGTGTATGACATTTGGCAGGAAACTGAGAGCGGATATATCATATCATACACACACACACACACACACACACACACACACACACACACACATAACACAGTTATTCTGACATGTAGCTTCTTATTACTGCCTTTTCAAGAATATTTACTGGGGAGATTTTTTCTTAAATTATTCCAGCTACACACTCTGTACTCTCAAAACACAATATACACAATATACACACTATACACACATACTGTACACGCTATACACATTCTCACTATACACATTCACTATATACACAATACACATACTATACATACTATACACATACTATACACAATATACATAATATACACACTACAAAAATACTGCTATACACACTATACCCATATTCACTATACACACTATACACACACACACATTCTACACATTCTACACATTCTCACTATACACATTCACTATACACATAATATACACAATATACATAATATACATACTACAAAAATACTAGCTATACACAATATACACACTATACACATTCACTATACACAATACACATACTATACAATATACATAATAAACACACTACAACAATACTCACTATACACATTCACTATATACAATACACATACTATACACAATACACATACTATACACAATATACATAATATACACACTACAAAAATACTAGCTATACACAATATACACAATATACACTATACACACTATACACACCACACATTCTACACACATTCTACACATTCTCACTATACACACTATACACATACTATACACAATATACATAATATACATACTACAAAAATACTACTATACACAATATACACACTATACACATTCACTATACACACAATACATACTATACACAATATACATAATAAACACACTACAACAATACTCACTATACACAATAAACACACTATACACATTCACTATACATAATATATACACACACACACATTCTATACACCCAATACAAATTCTCACTATACATATACTATACATAATAATATACATAATAATATATATACTATACACATTCACTATAGACACAATACATCGACTATACACAATATACACATTCACTATACACATAATATACACACTATACACAATATACACAATATACACACACTATACACACTATATACACACACACATTCTACACACATGATACACATTCTCACTATACACAATATACACATACTATACACAATACATACTATACACAATACACATACTATACACAATACACACAATATACATAATATATACACTACAAAAATACTATATACATAATATACACATACTATACATATACTATACACATAATATACACATATATACACAATAATATATACACTATACACATATATACACAATACACACAATATACACATTCACTATACACACAATACACATACTATACACAATACACACAATATACACATACTATACACAATATACATAATATATACACTACAAAAATACTATATACATAATATATACACTATACCCATATTCACTATACACACTATACACATTCACTATCCACACTATACACATACTATACACAACATACACACTATACAGATTCACTATACACACTATACACATACTATACACAATATACACAATATTCTCACTTAACACATTCACTATACACACTATACACATACTATACATAATATACACACATTCTACATTCTCACTATACACATATACACACTATACACAATATACATAATATATACACTACAAAAATACTAGCTATACACAATAATATATACACTACAAAAATACTCCTATACACACAATAGACATACTATACACAATACACACAATATACACACTATACACACTATATACACCACACACATTCTATACACCCAATACAAATTCTCACTATACACTATACACACTATATACACATACTATATAATAATAATATACATAATATATACACTACAAAAATACTCGCTATACACAATATTTACACTATATCCATATTCACTATACACACTATACACATTCACTATCCACACTATACACACTATATACACAATATACACACTATACAGATTCACTATACACACTATACACATACTATACACAATATACACAATATTCTCACTTAACACATTCACTATACACACTATACACATACTATACATAATATACACAATATTCACACTATACACACTATACCCATATTCACTATACACAATATACATACTATACACACTACAAAAATACTATATACATAATAATATATACACTACAAAAATACTCCTATACACACAATACACATACTATACAATATACATAATATATACACTATACATAATAATATATATAATATATACACAATAATATATACACACTATATACACCACACATTCTATACACCCAATACAAATTCTCACTATACGCACTATACACATACTATACACAATATACATACTATACACACTACAAAAATACCCGCTATACACAATATTCACACTATACACAATACAGATTTTAGCGACTTTACCTTTTAACACAATATTCACTGTACACACAATACTATCTTTACAAACACATTTACTACACACACAATACAGATACATACTGTATCTCTATACAAAATATATCAATAATACACAATCGACACTGAATTCCCAATAACCTCCATACACACTTTATACGCCACACTCTATAACAGATACGTTCTGAAGATGAGTTTATTAATGACAGTGTGTGAGTGTAATAAAAGCGTGAGTTTTCACACCACAGTCTGTGAAAAGTATCTGAGCGCATCCAGAGCTCTGTACATCTACTACATCCGATCCTGACAGTGTTTCGACTGGTCTTAGTGTACACACTTAAATCTCAGTCTGCTGGCTCCATTATCACACTCATAAGATGGAGGTCAGGCAGATGTCACTTCCTGTACGAGTGTAAATACACAGATTTGGGCTTTTTTTGTGCTGTTTGGATCGGATCTCACTCGATTTACTTGTAAACCCGGCAGCTGAACGAACGTGAATGTAAAATGATTCGACGTTTATTTGACTCCGTATCCGAAAGGAAGTCTCGGTTTACGCAAAAAAAAAGAAAAAACTTTTGGCCATCGTAGTGGAACGTTCCTGCCAAAAAACAGGCTTTGAGAGCTGGATCGAGCTCGGGCCTTTCTAAGCCGCGTTTCCTCCCGCATTAAAAAAAGGCTCACTTGGCACGTTTTTCCTTTGGCCGGCCCTGCCACATGTTACACAAGACTCAGGGGGAGAAAACGTAGGAGAACTCGGACCTTGGACGGAGAGCGTTCCTTTTAATTGAGAGTAAATATTTGTCTGGCGGATGGATCCCCGAGGTCATGGGGCGCAGTGATGCAACAAGACCCCGGACGTTTTTTTTTTTGGCGAGGATGTCGGGTTAAAGGTCACGTCTTGTTGGTTGGGACGTTAAAGATAGACACTGGGAATCGAGTGTGTATCGAAGCCGTGTGCTGATATCAGTGTGTGTGTGTGAGTGTGTGTGTCCAGCTAAACAGCACTTCCTTTGTGGTCTTCCCTCAGCCCTGGACTTTATCAACACATTGTTTTGTTTGGCTCGCACCCAGTGCAGCGCTGAAGCTCTCGAAAAAAAAAAACGCCAGGCTGTAGGATGACGGAGGGGGCGGGGGGGGGTGTGATGGGGACAGGGAAGGGGGCAGATTTTAATTTTTTTTTTAACAGGGGAGGGGTTGCGGGCACGGCACCGACCACAGACACCTTTTTTTCTTTTGAATCAGGAAGCCGTGAATCATCCTCGGCCTTCCTGTAAAACACCCGAAGGAGGCGGTCTAGAGATCTTCTTGTTCCCTGACACCGGCATGGTAGGGTAGAAACGCCAGGAAATCAATACCTCCTCTCTCTCTCTCTTTCCTTTCCTTTCCTTTCTTTCTTTCTCTTTCAGCAGCTGCGTGACACAGAGTAAAGAGTCACGACTAGCACCGCTAGCGCCGACTTCTCCTCTCAGGCGACTCTATTGACTTCTTCAGTCTTTCAGAGGTTCTTTTTTTTCCCCCACTTAACTGTGTAATGGCTTTTCATCGCCTGTTCATTATTCACAGCATGAAACTAGAGGATGGGTGAAAAAGTATGTGGACACCTCATCTTACGATTGCTAGGTACACCCCATTCTTTTGGGAAGATGTTCCACTAGATGATATGGGGATTTGTGTGATTCATGCAGCTACAAGGGTTTTAGTAAAGTCAGGTTCTGATGGAGGTGAGTTAAGGAGACCTGAGGTGCAGTCAGCGTTCAATTGGTTTGGAGCTCTATAGCAGGAGATCTTTCACTCTGACTGTCCCATGGAAAGCAGATTTTCATGGCTTTGTGCACAAAATGTAATGCTCCTAGTTTGGGTCTCCTAGTTGAAGTAAAGGGAAAATTTTATGCAGCATCCAAAGACGTCTGATAGAATTGTGTGCCTGAGTTTGTGGTAACATTTTGGGGAAAGAACCACATTTAGATGGAAAAGTCGGGTGTCCCAATTCCAAAAATATAACATTTCAAGAACTTAAATAAAGAAATAAAGAAAATACGGTCAACTCAAGATCTTCCACTCCGATGTATTTATAATTGATATTTATGTTGCGCATATTGTATTCCTTGTTTCTGAAATTAAATGTTGTGGGCAAATAAAAGGTTAAAATCTAAATCTCTGCACCTGAAGGTGTATCAGAAATCTCAGGCTCTTCTGGTTTACCGGGAAAAAAAGACGTTTTTATTTTTTTTTCATAGGCGTTTTTTTTTTTCTCTGCTATTTTATTTCCATTGCGTCTCAAATTACTTATTTTACATTAAAAAACTTGAAGCTGATGCTTTTTAATAGGAAGGAATTATTCATTAAAAAAGTATTTGTTGGTATCGACACTCGTCTGATTGAATTTGGTAACCGTGGAAACGGCTCTGCTTCCCTTAAACGAAGCCGGCCGTGCGGCGTTAAACACATTGTTTATACTTTATTTATTATTGATCAGCTAATTAAATTCATTATTATGTATATATAGTGGCTGTAAACTGTGTGGGGTGTTTTATGGTGTTTGAGAGAAACATGTTTCTTTTTGTTTCTATGAAACAAACTCTGTATTTTAACAGCCGTGAAGATTCACTGTGACCAAACAAATCTAAAAATGTCCAGATGTTCCACTTTATTCTCAGTGTAAAATCCTCCCTTATCATGAAGAACAGCTTTCCACACTCTTAGCGTCCGAGCACTGCGTTTCTCCAAACGTTCAGCTGAAATACTTTGTTAAACTCACCAGAGATGTTCTTCACTAGATGGAGATGTTCTTGTTTATCTCAGAGCAGTTCAGTAGGATTGAGGTGCGGTGACCGGGCAGGTCGTTCCATGATAGATATCATTCCAGACGTCTGTCTGCTCTCTAAATAACACGTACAGAACTCAGATGTGCGCTTTATCTCATCGTCTTGTTGTCCAGACGGAACTGCATGGTGTTGAAGTACGGAATGGGAGCCATGTTGGTTCAGGATTCCTTTCACTTTCCGGAATCTTCCCTGCTCCAAAACATCCCCAAACCATTAATCTTTAAATACTACTTTACATCACATTCATACTGAAATAGAGAACATTTTATAATTTACATTGAGAATGTTGTTTTTTTATTTATCCTGCATTTGTGCATCATTCGTTTCGTTTTTATTGTTTATTGTTTGTATTCGAATCTGTTCTCTTGGTCCCGGGTGTGTTTGAGTTCCAGAGCTTTAGAGATCTTTTTCTCCAGACATGTTGCCTGGTCCTCATTTTTTTTACTTGTAAATGTATATCAAGATGTGAGATGTTAAAAATACACTGTTTTATCACTGCTGGTCTGGTGTTAGATGAACGGTTTTTCCGGGTGTGTTGTGTTTCTGTAGGTAGTGCACCGTGGCTGTGTTTGGGACTCGGTGTAGGGGTTTATGAGCTCTTCAGGCCAAACAATTCACACCCGTCTACAATAATATCGGTAAAGAGACCACTGAAATTATAACAATTTCCCTTTTTCCTCCCAAACTTAAAAGTGAAAACAACAGTGTATCAAATAAAAAGATGTATTTGTTTGTTTGTTTATTTATCTATTTGTTTTTTTGGTTTGTTTATACATATATAAATATATACACACAGATATACAGTATGTCGAAGCAGGATTTCCTCAACCCGTGTTTGTGTTCTGTGGTTATTTATCTTCACCCCTTTGGTAAATATTTTTAGCCGGACTCTTTCTCATTTCTTTCTTTTAGACCCGTCTGAGCTTCCTGTTTTTCTGTTCTTTCTTACACAGCCGTTTTGGCACGGTGTTCAAAGAGTTGGATTAAGGAGGGTTTTTTTGGGGGGGTTTGATGATGAAATTGTACTTTATTATGTAGTGAGTGGATGGACGGCTTTTTACTCTGGAAATGTGCTACAAAAAAGGGCTTCCTGTAAGTGTGTGTTTACACTGAGCTTGTGTTTATGCAAAGACCGTGTTGGGAATTACTGAAGTGCTCTACTTTAGTACCAATTTATAAGATCTGTGCTTAGTCAAGTACATGGGAAAGGAAGAGAAATTTACCATATTTACTCCATTTACTCCATTTACCCCATTTACCATATTTACTCCTTTTACCATATTTACTCCATTTACCATATTTACTCCATTAACTCCATTTACCATATTTACTCCATTTACCATATTTACTCCATTAACTCCATTAACTCCATTTACCATATTTACCATATTTACTCCATTTACTCTATTAACTCCATTTACCATATTTACCCCATTTACCATATTTACTCCATTAACTCCATTTACCATATTTACTCCATTAACTCCATTAACTCCATTTACCATATTTGCTCCATTTACCATATTAACTCCATTTACCATATTTACTCCATTTACTCCATTTACCATATTTACTCCATTTACCATATTTACTCCATTTACTCCATTTACCTTATTTACTCCATTTACCATATTTACTCCATTTACCATATTTACTCCATTTACTCCATTTACCATATTTACTCCATTTACCATATTTACTCCATTTACTCCATTTACCTTATTTACTCCATTTACCATATTTACTCCATTTACCATATTTACTCCATTAACTCCATTAACTCCATTTACCATATTTACCATATTTACTCCATTTACTCCATTAACTCCATTTACCATATTTACCCCATTTACCATATTTACTCCATTAACTCCATTTACCATATTTACTCCATTAACTCCATTTACCATATTTGCTCCATTTACCATATTAACTCCATTTACCATATTTACTCCATTTACTCCATTTACCATATTTACTCCATTTACCATATTTACTCCATTTACTCCATTTACCTTATTTACTCCATTTACCATATTTACTCCATTTACCTTATTTACTCCATTTACCATATTTACTCCATTTACCATATTTACTCCATTTACTCCATTTACCTTATTTACTCCATTTACCATATTTACTCCATTTACCATATTTACTCCATTAACTCCATTAACTCCATTTACCATATTAACTCCATTTACCATATTTACTCCATTTACCATATTTACTCCATTTACCATATGTATCTAATTTACTCTATTTGTTTGTTTGTGTGAAAGTTGGTGGAAGATTCAGAGTGCTGGTGTTTGTACAGATCCAGGCTATAGGTTACACTGATATAAACATAATTAATGTGTGTAACTTTATATGCTAATGTGTGTATGTGTGTGTGTGTGTGTGTGTGTGTGTGTGTGTGTGTGTGTGTGTGTGTCATTTGAAACTGTGATGTTTTAATGTAAATGATATAATCCTGAATTTTGTAACGTCTCGTCCAGACTAGTGTATCATTTTCTCCTGAAACACACCTTATTTCTGCCTTTTTTGAGGCACCAGTTTCCTCTATGTGGAGTTGTGGAGGTGTGGTGCTAAGTAGGTGTGGAGTTATGGTGGTATGGAGCTGAGAAGGTTTGGAGCTGAGGAGGTGTGGAGTTGTGGATGTGTGGAGGTGTGTGGCTGAGAAGGTGAGGAGGTATGGAGCTGTGGAGCTGTAGAGGTGTGGAGGTATGGAGCTGTAGAGCTGTGGAGCTGTAGAGGTGTGGAGGTATGTGGCTGAGAAGGTGTGGAGGTGAGGAGGTATGGAGCTGTGGAGCTGTAGAGGTGTGGAGGTATGGAGCTGTAGAGCTGTGCAGGGTGTGGAGCTTTAGAGGTGTGGAGGTATGAAGCTGTCATGCTGTGGAGGTGTGTAGCTGTAAAGTTGTGGAGCTGAGGAGGTATGGAGGTATGGAGCTGAGGAGGTGTGTAGGTATGGAGCGGTAGAAGTGTGGACCTGTAGAGCTGTGAAGGTGTGGAGCTGAGAAGGTGTGTAGGTATGGAGCTGTGGAGGTGTGGAGCTGAGGAAGTATGGAGCTGAGGAGGTATGGCGGTATGGAGCTGTAGAGCTGAGGAGGTAAGGAGCTGAGGAGGAATGGAGGTATGAAGCTGAGGAGGTATGGAGGTATAGAGCTGTAGAGCTGAGGAGGTATGGAGCTGAGGAGGTATGGAGTTGTGGAGGTATAGAGGTATGGAGCTGTAGAGGTGTGGAGCTGAGGAAGTATGGGGATATGGAGCTGTAGAGCTGTGGAGGTGTGGAGGTGCAGCGCAACATGCAGGGGCCCTGACCTTTTAAATAATTCACAAAGAAAATATTTCAAACACACACTTCCAAAAAGCTTCAAATGAATAAATGTTTCAAGGTGATGAGGATCACAGCATCTACTTCCTGCTCATAGGTCTTCATCAAGCTGATCATTTCTAAAAGAGGCGTGGCCTCTGTGTCTGCCACTCTCAGGGAAGGAGGTGTGGCCTCTGTGTGGTTTACCGAAAGAGGCGTGGCCTCTGTGTCTGTCACTCTGAGTGAAGGAGGCATGGCCTCTGTCTGTCACTCTCAGTGAAGGAGGTGTGGCCTCTGTGTGGTAAACTGTAGGAGGGGTGTCTGGCAGCCTTAATAATGGGGTGTGTGTGTGTGTGTGTGTGTGTGTGTGTGTGTGTGTGTGTGTGTGTGTGTGTGTGTATCAGGCGTTTAAATTGGTGAGGTCAATATAGAGAGTTGTGTGACGTGATCGTCTAGACACGAACACACCCTGGTGTAATTGTTCTTAATAAACAGTAAGTGTGTTGTTCATAGCAGATTGTGTGTGTGTGTGTGTGTGTGTGTGTGTGTGTGTGTGTGTGTGTGTGTGTGTGTGGTTAAGAACGATCACAGGATTCCTCTACACTCCCTACACACACTGATGAGTCTGGGACGCGTCCACGACTGTAATTGTGTTATAAAGGAGATTTATTTGGAGTGGTTGAGTACTGAGTATATTTGATTGTGTAACCTGGAATGATGACATTTTTATGTTTTACACGACTTAATTATCACGTGGTGGAATCTGAAACGTTTGAGTTGTAGAATTGGAGTATTGTGTGATATAATTCGGAATATTTAAGTGGAATGCTAAAGGTTTTATTTTGTGAAATTCAAAACTCCTCTCTTTGGACTTCTTTGGATGCAGCATGACATTTGTGCTCAAATCCAGCTCCATGAAGACAGACGAAGATCTCTTGCTGTAGAGATCCAACCCTATTGACTTTGAATGAATGTGAACTCTGACTGCACCTCAGGCCTCCTGACTTCCTCACCTACGTCATTTAATAACACACTTGTATCTGAATGAACTTCCACAAATCTCCACAAAATCTAGTGGAACATCTTCCCAGAATGGAATGTTGAAAAAGAAGCACATAGCAATCTCATGGGCAGGTGTCCATAAACTTTTGACCTCATATAAATATATATAATTCTTCATTCTGCTTCATTCTGCTTCCCGGTAGTGTAAATTCTACGTCCTGTTTTAGGAACCCGAACTCTTTTTCCGTTTCCTTTACGGTAGGATTCCTTTGGAACACACTCGATTCACTTTCCTACGCCCTGAAACTCTTTCTCTCATACAACACACACACACACACACACACACACACACACACACACACACACACACATACAAACAAAGAGTCAGCAGTAAGAGTGGAGCAGAACATTCCTCTGTGTGAAGTGTGGGTTCCTCTGGATTGGGAGGTTTCAGCACTGTGGGGTTACACATCCAGATTGATGAAGCTGTGAGAGTGAGAGTGACACACTGAGTGAGCAAGTGTGTGTGTGTGTGTGTGTGTGTGTGTGTGTGTGTGTGTGTGTGTGTGTAGAGAGAGAGAGAGAGAGAGAGAGAGAGAGAGAGAGAGGAGAGAGTTTAGAATGTGCTTCTGTACGCTGAATAGAACTCTCGTCCCTCTGCTGGACATGGCAAGTCAGTGCAGGTTTTTACACACACACACACACACACACACACACACACACACACACACACACACACACACACACACACTTTATTCCTCTAACTCTACAGAAAATTTAGTTTTTCTCCTTTTATTGTTCCACATATGACGTTGTCTGATACGATAGATTTAAGATACCTATGAAGCAGCTACGAATGCGATACAATACGCTGTGATCCAAAAGTAAACAAGTGGGCGGGGCTCAACATTCATTTAATGCATACTCATTAGAGCCACGTACATTTATCTCCTTCGTACAACGGAGCAGAGATTGGGTTAGGGGCCTTGTTTAAGGGCCCGGGAGAGCCCGCATGGTGTGGCTGGGATTTGAACTAACGACCTTCAGATCCAAAGTCCAATGCCTTAACCACTTTCTCTCAGATCCACGATGCAGATAATAATATCTAATATTGTGTGTATATGTATGTGTTTTAGGTGCTCTGTGGGGTTCTGGCCCGTTCTGGGCGTTCGGCGCTGTGACCACCTCATTCATCCCTAAAATAAACAGAAGAATCTACCAAGAGGAAACGAGAGAAAACGACAGGAAGAAGGAAAGCGAGAGGAAGAGGACGGTCTCGACGCCAGCATGGCCCTGACCGACAAACACAAAGTAAAAAGGCAACGACTGGACAGAATCTGTGAGGGTGAGAACCTTCTTACTCCATTCATTCCACAAGGACCATCATTAGGGGTGTGACGGTACAAATACCGACACGTTTCAGGAGGAGCGCACGTGTACCGAATGCAGTTCTTGTGTTTGGCGGAAGTTTGTTTAGTCTCCGCCTCGCACTATAAACAAATACATAAGAACATATCAATTAATGTAATACACGTTTTTAGTAAATTAATTAAATTGAGTATTTATCCATATGGCTAGACGGCGTAAAAAATGCCCTCATTGACAGGAAGTCATGTGCAGAACAAAATCTCACAAATGTTGTTAGCGGGACTGATGGATTAGCGCAGAGTCGCAGTCTAGCGATATGGATATATAATCAATAAAAAAAGTGTATTGCATTCATTTGATTTATTTGATTTTATTTCTATATAGTGTCTGATTTCATTTGATTTGAACTGAGCAGGCATTTAAATTCTAATGTTTTTTTTATTGTAAGCTGTGGATGTTCACGAAAAATTTAGCATTTCTTCCCCTTAACTGTACCGAAATTGAACCGCACCGTGACTTAAAAACCGAGGTACGTACCGAACCGTGAATCTTACACCCACCCCAAGTCTTTATTCATTCGCATACCTGCGTAGTCGGAGAAGATTCTTAGATTTCTTTATGCAAATGTTTGTTGAGTTTGATTGGTATAGCGTGATTAATAGTGTCCCAAAGCAGCTCAACAGAGATAAATATAGACTGCAAATATTCAATTCAATTCAATTCATTTTTATTTGTATAGCACTTTTAACAATGAACATTGTCTCAAAGCAGCTTTACACAGATAATGTGGTGATTAAAAGTAAATGTTCTTTGTAAGTAAGTTTGTCCCTGATAAGCAACTGTGGCAAGGAAAAACTCCCCGAGATGGCATAAGGAAGAAACCTTGAGAGAAACCAGACTCAAGAGGGAACCCATCCTCATCTGGGTTGCACCAAATGTCCATTTGAAGCAGATATACAAAGTTGCGGGGTACAGTGATGATGATCAGAAGCACACTGCACTCCCGAGTCAGTGCAGCAGACCGCCAAAACCAACTACAGTCCAATCCGTCCTCAAAGCACCCGTTCTACTATATAAATTGTAGCATCATCAATCCATCCCTGGAGGTTTATTCCTAATCAGTGAGTGCACAGTGAAAGTTCTGGAGGGTTCAGGAGGAGCGTTGTTTTATTTCACTGTGTAGTGCGTCAGCTCTATATGGCTGAAATTACAATAAAAGCTTCTTGACTTGAAGTGTAAAGAAAAAACCTGCGACTCCATGAGACTTCATGACTAAAGATCTTTGAGAGAAACCAGACTCAAAAGGGAAAACAGGGAAAACGTCCTCATCTGAGTGACACCAAATGTCCTTTAATTTCACTTCCATCTTTGTTGAGGTTATCAGCTGTTCACTGAAGGACACTTGAGTCATGAAAGTTGCAGCCATGAGCCATTGTAGCATTGTAGCATTGTGGGATTGTGGGGTTGTAACATTGTAGGATTGTAGCATTGTGGAATTGTAGCATTATAGCAGTGCAGGATTGTAGCATTGTAGCATTGTGGGATTGTGGGATTGTAGGATTGTGGGGTTGTAAGATTGTAGGATTGTAGCATTGTGGGATTGTAGCATTATAGCAGTGCAGGATTGTAGCATTGTGGGATTGTGGGGTTGTAACATTGTAGGATTGTGGGATTGTAGCATTGTGGGATTGTAGGACTGTGGACTGCAGCACTGCAGGACTGTAGCATTATAGCAGTGCAGGATTGTAGCATTGTGGGATTGTAGCATTGTAGGATTGTGGGGTTGTAACATTGTGGAATTGTAGCATTGACGAATTGTGGGGTTGTAACACTGCAGCATTGTGGGATTGTAGCATTGTGGGACTGTAGCATTGCAGCACTGTGGGACTGTAGCATTGTAGGACTGTGGCATTACAGCAGTGCAGGACTGCAGCACTGTGGGACTGTAGCACTGTAGGACTGTGACTGCAGCACTGTGGGACTGCAGCACTGCAGGACTGTGGGACTGCAGCACTGTGGGACTGTAGGACTGTGGGGCTGCAACACTGCAGCACTGTGGGACTGCAGCATTTTGGGACTGCAGCATTGCAGGACTGTGGACTGCAGCACTGTAGTATTGCAGCACTGTATGACTGTGGGGTTGTAACACTGCAGCATTGCAGGACTGTGACTGTAGCACTGTATGACTGTGGGGTTGTAACACTGCAGCACTGTAGGACTGTGACTGCAGCACTGCAGGACTGTAGGGTTGTAGCACTGTGACTGTAGCACTGTAGGACTGTGGGGCTGCAACACTGCAGCACTGTGACTGTAGCATTGTAGGATTGTAGCATTTTATGATTGTGGGGTTGTAACATTGTTGCATTGTAGGTTTGTAGCATTGTATGATTGTGGGGTTGTAACATTGTAGCATTGTAGGATTGTGGGATTGTAGCATTGTAGGATTGTAGGGTTGTAGCATTGTGGGATTGTAGCATTGCAGGATTGTAACATTGTAGCATTGTAGCATTGTCGCTGTTTCTATTAATTCCAGTGGATATCCATCGTCAAGGCTCCTGAGTTGAACCCTCCATAGAAACCTGGATCTTTAGTCTGCTCATGTGGAGAACGTCCTCAGCTGTAGCGAGAGGTTTTCAATTAAAGAGATTTTCCTCCAGATTTTATGAAATTGGTGTATTTTCCTGTCACGTCTCGGGAGCTTGAGCGCAAAATTTTGAAGACGTTTTATTAATTTACAAGACGCAGGTCCCAAAACTACTGAGGCTGAAACGACTTATATTCACACAAAAAAAACGTTTCTCGCTCTCATCTCTTTCTACCTTCTAGAACATTCACGTTAGCATTGCTGCCACTTCAGTTTCTCTCTTCGATTCCGACATTTTCCTCCATGACTCTTTGTGAGGTAACACACTGTGTTCCTTTTTGTACCAGGGATATTTAATTTTTTTACCTCGAGTCCCTGGCGAGCGTTCCACGATGGTGTCTGTGAGATGTTCCTCAGAAGCTTAGCGTGAGTCTCGCTCTTCTTCGCGGTGGGTTTTTAAAGACTTGGGTTCTAATAGGCGAGAGAGACGAGAGCTTGGCAGGATTTCTCAGCTTCACCTGCAGTAGAGTTTTTGGCCGGCATGCAGGATGGCAGATGGACCTCAGCGGTGCAGGTTGCTGAACCACACACACACACACACACACACACACACACACACACACACACACACACACACACACACACAGGCGTCATGCCATGCTTCTGCACTGTGGACACATATTTGGTAAAGACTTAAAGACAAAGCCATCTGTGCTGGTGTGTGTGTGTGTGTGTGTGTGTGTGTGTGTGTGTGTGTATTGTGTAACACAAGAAGAATACACACTTGCACATGTTTAGGGTATTGTCATGCTTGTCAGGGTTGAATAACCAGACCTGGCAACATGTCAAAAATATCACTATTATGACAGATTTATCACACAGTTATGGTCATAATCACACAATTACACTCGGACGGACACTAGATGAGATTAGATCAGATCAGATTTGTACTAATTCTTGGTTTTATTTTCACAGTGTTTCTGTGATCAGTGTTTAGTTTCAGAACGATCGTTATTACCCAATTGAATGCAGGTTGTTTTAATCAGGGTCAGGGTCACAGCAAGGTCAATGTCTGAAATCTAAAATATCGTTTTTTTCCCCGTCTTTCAACAGAATTCATACCTGTTTATGGTATAAAAAAAAATCGATTCTATTTGAAGCGTGAAAAATCAGTGACATTTAAGTGTTCAAAAAAATTTAAAAATCTATCTATCTATCTATCTATCTATCTATCTATCTATCTATCTATCTATCTATCTATCTATCTATCTATCTATCTATCTATCTATCTATCAAATGTAACATTCCAAACACATTTATATATATATATATATATAATTGTCTGGTTGTGAATTATCCTCTGTTTGATGTAAAATACTGGATTGTGATTGGCTGGAAGAAGTTCAGGTGTGAATAGTGGATTGTGATTGGCTGGAAGGAGTTCAGGTGTGAATAGTGGATTGTGATTGGCTGGAAGGAGATCAGGTGTGAATGCTGGATTGTGATTGGCTGGAAGGAGTTCAGGTGTGAGTTCAGAGCGTTGAACATGAAGCTACTTTCATCTAAACTAATGTGCTGCTTATAAACAACTGTTACCATAGTAACATCCAGTTCCAGTTCCATCCAGAGTGAAACATTGATTGTACACATTTCCTAAAGACCTCACTGAGCACTATGGAGGATTTCTGCATGTGGTGGAACTTCTATGGTGAATACGGGGATTTGAAGAAATGGCTCGAGGAGTGAACTCCTAAAGCTTCATTATCAGTAAAGATGTGACACTAACATTCTAACGAGTCGTATATAAAATATGCAATTAAAAAAAAAGCGTTATTTTGATCCGTTCAGTCAGTTTTA
Source organism: Silurus meridionalis (assembly GCF_014805685.1). Taxonomy (NCBI): domain Eukaryota; kingdom Metazoa; phylum Chordata; class Actinopteri; order Siluriformes; family Siluridae; genus Silurus; species Silurus meridionalis. Next base: position 25,789,318 of record NC_060890.1, read on the forward strand.
CTCTGCAAACATCAATAACAGCTTAAACTCCTCAGTGCTGGAAGTGATCATGGTTTAAGGTGATAATCCACAGCAAGGTGTAAGGCCTTACACCATTATAATGCTCTCCGCTTCACCTCAGGACCTTCTTCACCTCCACACTGTGCACTAACAGTCTGAAACACCTCACTTCCTCTTTGTCTATCCTTTGTATCCTGTATGATTTTTTATACTCAGATTTCTGGCTTTATAGCAAAGTAGCAAAATGTCCTTTCATTCATTCATTCAGGTTCCACTGTATCATGTACAATATACTCACTTTCTTTATTCATGAACAAAAGTTTGTTGTCCTTTGTTCCTTTTTTTGCTATAATGAGATGATGTTCCACTAGAATTTGTGGTAATTTCTGGAGACTCATTCAGATGCAACTTTGTGGTAAGAGCTTGAGGAAGAACCACATATGGCTGGAGAAGTGGGGTGTCCCAATACTTTTGTCCATATCGCATAGTCATTTTTGTCCACTTCCTCCACTCTGTTCCTTCTTCTCTTCCTTGTCCTTGTTCTCTCCCAGCAGCATGGCTCCTCTGTCCCAGACGTCTGTTCCTCCATCTGTGTGTTGGGTCTGGTTCAGTGGCCTGAGAACGCCGCTCGCGCATCACACCGGCAGAACCGACAGGACGGGAAACAAAAATTCAACAATGGATTAACAGCGTTACATTGTACGTTTGAATACATTCGTGAGCGATGTTCTTCTACGCATTTTAAGGGAAATCCTGGTGAAGTTCCTCCAGAACTCGTGGTGCGTTCAAATAAAAGCCCACGCAAATGTTCAAACTCCCACTTGAAAAAACCCCCAACAAACATGGAATTCCTACTTGGAATGCAATAGAAATCATGCATACGTGTCCAAATTGAAAAAAAATGCAAATGAATACAAATAACTCAAATGGAAACACCTGGAAAAGTGTGGAGTGTTTTATGGTGTTTGAGGGACACGTGCATGTTCCTATTGTTTGTATGCAACAAACAGTTAGACGATGTAATGTAACAGTAATGTAAAAGTTAGACGATGTAATTCGACCAAACAAATCTATTAAATGTCCAGATGTTCCACACACTCAACATCTCCAAACGTTCTGCTGAAATTCTTTGTAAAACTCACCAGAGATGTTCTTCACTTGTTGGAGATTCTTGTTGATCCCAGTTCAGTAGGATTTAGTTGTGGTGACTGGGCAGGACGTTCCATGATAAATATCACTCCAGACATCCGTCTGCTCTCTAAATAACACGTACAGAACTCAGACGTGTTCTACATATCGTCTTGTTGTACAGTGAAGTCGGTTCCACTTTCAGTGCAGACGGAACTGCATGGTGTTAAAGTGTGGGATGGGAGCCGTGTTGGTTCACTTTCACTTTTCAGGAATCTTCACTGGTCCAAAAAACATCTCCAAACCATTAATCTTCCACCTCCATGTGTGAGTGTGGGGGTGAGGGAGTCTGATCACATCTTCTCTCCTGTTCTCCATCACACACAAGTTCTTCTGGTAGACACAAAAATGTCCCATTTGGACTCCACATAACTTTCACTGTCCAATTCTGGTGTGTTTTTACCTTTTAGGAACAACATGCATGTGTCTCAAAGACCATAATAGACTCTGTGTTTTCACACGTTTCAGAACTTTCCGTCCGTCAGGATCCACAAAAACTGACACACACCTGCTGGACTTTTGAAAGTCATAGTTTTGTTATGGATGTTTAATTGCTGATGGTTTGCGGTATTAAAACTCTAACACTTTTCCCCCTTTTTTCTTCAAATACAGCAAATACAGCAGTGCTTCATGAGCTCTGAATTGGGAACAGGTTTCTCTCTCTCTCTCTCTCTCTCTCTCTCTCTCTCTCTCTCTCTCTCTCTCTCTCTCACTCTCTCTCCCAGGACTCTTGTTATCTTGTAAAATAAAAAGCCCAGAGGCTTGTTAAAACTTTTTAATATACTGTACACTCGCTGTAATTGACTCTGATTTCCAAGTTTTCTATATTAATTTACGAAGCCCTGATGAAAGTTTAATTGCCTGACGGTCCCCCCCCCCATCTCCTCCGTCTTTCCCCTCCGTCTCCTCTTCGTCTCCCCCGTCTCCCCCGTCTCCTAGTCCCCTAGCAGTTCTGCTTGCCAAGTAGTGCCAGAAGCATCCTGTGTCCTAGAAAGGTGGCCCAATTCATCACTGTGCAGCGTCAGTGCCAGTATTGTTTTCCACTCAGTCGCTCCTCGTCTGTCCTGCACACTGCAGCCTGCGAGCTCCACACACCCCAACTTCACACTGCTGCTCCCTCACAGTAATTAGAGCTCCGCCAGGGTCACGTTCCAAACACACACACGTCCAAGTGAACACTCTGGAAAGGGACACGTCCAAAAATCATGTCTGTTCTTTTTAACGAACCATCTGTCTGTCTGTCTGTCTGTCTGTCAATCTATTTATCAATCCATCTGTCTTCCTGTATTTTCTATCTTTTTGTCTATCTGTCTGTCTGTTTGTCTGTCTGTTTATCTGTCTGTCTGTATGTCTATCTGTCTGTCTGTTTGTCTGTCTGTTTATCTGTCTGTCTGTATGTCTATCTGTCTGTCTGTTTCTCTGTCTGTTTATTTGTCTGTCTGTATGTATATCTGTCTGTCTGTCTGTCTGTCTGTCTGTTTCTCTGTCTGTCTGTCTGCATGTCCTTCTAAATATCTGTCTGGTGGTTGTCTGTTATGTCTGTATATATGTATTTCACTGTGTTTCCTTCGTTTGTCTGTATTTTTGTTCTCTGCATGTTTTTCTGTCTGTCTGTCCTTCTTTCTTTCTTTATAATTTTGCATCAATAACATACACAACATTTTTTCCTCTTTTCCCATTATGTCTCTCTGTCTATCGTTTTATCTGTCTGTCTGTGAGTCTGTCTGTCTGATTTCTAGATCTGCTCATCTGCCTGGTTGCTTCTGTCCACCTGTCTGTCTTTCTGTCTATCCTTTTATCTTCAGCCCATCTATCTGTCTGACTTTATCCGTCTGTTCATGTCTGTTGCTACATGCAGAGGTTGTGGTGGAGGCAGAGGTTAAAGCAGAGGTTGAGACAGGTTAAGGCAGAGTTGAGGTAAAGTTTGAGGCAGAGGTTGAGGTTGAGGCTTAACCTCTGCCTCAAATTTAACCACAACCTCTAACAGAGGTAGATATTGAGGTAGAGACAGAGGCAGATCCAGGATTGTGAGATGAATGTTCCCCACTTTGACCTTTTCTTTTAAAACAGACTCTGTGTTAAACTTCTCTGTTCTGCCTTTCCTTCTTATCTCATGTTCTTTGAAGATCTCTGGCTTTGACCTGCTCTGTGCCATTACGCCTTTCCTACTCCCCTGAGTCCCACCTGACCCCTGCTTCTGACCCATAACACAACCCGAGAGACACAAGGAGGGAGAGTAAGAAGCAGCAAGCGCTTACCTGCAGCCCACATCTCTCCTCTCCATCCATCCTGCTGAGCCTTTTTGGGCCGCTTTAATCACACACACACACACACACACACACACACACACACACACACACACACACACACACATATATCTCGGTCTCTAAAAACTGTACAGTACAGAAGCACTCATTTCATCTCCTTCCATTTCTTATCATTTATATAAAATCCTTTTCTCCAGCGCACACACACACACACACACACACACACACACACACACACACACACACACACAGATGCTGAAGAGCAGTACAGTGATGTGTTCAACAAGTTACAGAAATACAGTTTCTGAAGTGTTTCCATGATGGAATAAGTGCAGAGGTTCAGGGAATGTTATCTTTATCCACCTCCAGAGATAAACAGAGATTTGTCTTTCTAATCTATCTATCGATCTATCGATCTATCTGTCTGTCTGTCTGTCTGTCTATGAATCTGTCTGTCTGTCTGTCTGTCTGTCTGTCTATGAATCTGTCTGTCTGTCTGTCTGTCTGTTTATGAATCTGTCTGTCTGTCTATTTATGATTCTGTCTGTCTGTCTGTCTGTCTGTCTGATTATGCAGTTTCTGTCTGTCTGCTTGTCTGTCTGTCTGTCTGTTTATGAATCTATCTGTCTGTCTGTCTGTTTACTTGTATGTCTGTTTGTGTTTAATCCGTCTGTCTCTCCTTCTGGGTTTATCGTTTCACGTCTCTGTTATTCATGTTGTTGTTCGTTTTCTGATCGTTGACGTTAAACCTGTTGCACTGCTCAGATTGTTGAATGTTGATTATGGCTGTTTTACCTGCAGCATCATAGGGGTGTAAAAATGTGTGTGTACTGATGCTCAGATCAACAACAGCTGGACTGCAGCACGACGTTCCATTTAAAATAAACAGCAGCAGAACAGAAGCTGATACACATGTTCACACATGTTCACACATGTTCACACAGGTTCACACAGGTTCACACATGTTCACACAGGTTCACACATGTTCACACATGTTCACACAGGTTCACACAGGTTCACACATGTTCACACAGGTTAACACAGGTTCACACATGTTCACACCGGTTCACACAGGTTAACACAGGTTCACACGTGTTCACACATGTTCAGCATCTCGCCCATAGTGTGAGGTTTTTACCGCTAATGCTGACGTCTGCTAACGTCTTTCTTTAGTCAGAACTTTGCTGAGTGACCTTCAGACTTTTTGTTTGTTTATTGTAATCTAAACAAATGTACATAATTCATTAACTAATTATATTATTAGATTATAATATACAGCCAAAAGTATCGGGGCACCTGACTGTTCCACTCAGACGTGATTCTTCTCCAAACTGTTACCACAAATTTGGAGACACACATCTGTACAGGACGTCTTTGAATGCTGAAACATGAAATGTTTTCTGCACTTGAACTAGGAGACTCAAAACCCATTCCAGCGTGAGAATACCTCTGTGCACAAGCAGCCCATGAAGATTTACACATATTACTGCTGCCAAACCAACAACTATTGTACATGTAGAGTATTTATTATTGTGAATTTTCTCTCTGGAATGAATAAAATGTGATCTTCCAATTTTAATATAAAGTCTTTATAAATAGAAAATAACACACACACACGCACACACACACACACACACACACACACATATATATATATATATATATATATATAAATAGACGCCACCCTCCTGTCATCTGGAAAATGCTACCAAAGCATTCATGCCCTTGTATCCAGATTTCTTCATACACAAGCCATTACATGTCTCAATACAGATAGACTGAAGTGACACACACACACACACACACACACACACACACACACACACACACACACACACACTTGAATGACCAAATAACTGTTGTTAAACCACAAAATATACGTGTACAGTATTTATTACTATATGGACCATGTATTTGCACTACACACTACTCACTGCTGCACTGTGTTGTGTTGTGTTGTGTTGTGTTGTGTTGTGTTGTGTTGTGTACGTTGCACTGGATGTTGTTTGTATATAGTTATATAGTGTCCGATATAATAAGCAAAGAGTTAAGCGCCTCATATTGGATAATTACTGTATGAATGATTATTTTTCAACTGGAAACAAGTTGTTGAACTCTGACTGATGCAGTGAGAAGCTTCTCAGTTCTTAAACAACCATGTCAGAAGACACGTCCTGTGGTTGTGGAAAAGATGTACATCTGTTGCAGGAGGGTCAAATTATTAATATGCATCAAGCAAAGAAAACATCTAAGGAGTTCAATGAAACTACTCAAATTGGGTAATGAACTATCCGACGCTTTATTAAAAACTGGGAGGACACGGTGGGGGGGAACATCATCTTCGAGAAAGAAATGTGGTCGGAAAAACATCTGGAATGATCTTGATCTGCGATCGCTTACACGTTTGGTGAAATCAGATTGTAAAAAAAACACCAGCAGAACTCACGGCTGTGTTTCATAGTTAAAGTAAGAGCATTTCCACACACACACTGTGAAGGGAACTGAAGGGATTGAGACTAAACATCTGTGTAGTTTAAAGAGAAAAACACTCATCACTGAGGCTAATCACAGGAAAAAGGGCTTCAATTTGCTAGGAAGCATAAAGATTGTACTCTGGAGCAATGGAAGAAGGTCATGTGGTCTGCTGAGTCCAGATTGACCCTGTTCCAGAGTGATGAGCACATCAGGGTAAGAAGAGAGCAGATGAACTGATGCACCCATCATGCCTAGTGCCTGCTGTACGAGCCTGTGGGGGCAGTGCTGTGATCTGGGGATGCTGCAGTGGGTCAGGTCTCGGTTCAGCAACGTTATGTGCCCTAAGAATGAGGTCAGCTGACTTCCTGAATATACTGAATGACCAGGTTACTCCAGCAATGGATTTTTTCTTCCCTGATGGCACGAGCAGAAGACAGCAGAACGCCAGGGTTCATCGTGCTTAAGTTGTGAAACAGTGGTTCAGGGAGCATGAGATTAAATTCACACATCGATTGGACACCACGGAATCCAGACCTTAACCCAAACTTCAAGATGTGCTGGAGAAGACTTTGTGCAGCGGTGCGACTCTCCCATCGTCAATACAAGATGACTTGGTGGAAAAATAATGCAAATCTGGACGGGAATAAATGTTTTGACGTTGCAGAATCTTATCGGAACGATGCCACAGCGAATGTGTGCCGTAATCAAAGCTAAAGGCGTTTAGACGAAGTATTAGTGTGTATCGTTTTTTTGGATGGACAGTATGTGTGTGTGCGTGTGTGTGTGTGTGTGTGGGGTTTTTTTTTTATGCATGTTTGTCACACTTTAATGTTTCAGATTATCAAACTAATTAAAATATTAGTAAAAGCGAACACTAGTGAACACAACATGCAGTTTTAAAATGAAGGTTTTTATAATTGAGGGAAAACCAAATCCAAAACTACATGGCCCCGTGTGAAAAAGTGTTTGCCCCCCTAAACCTAATAACTGCTTGGGCTTCTTTCAGCAGTGACGACTGCAATTAGCGTTTGTGATCACTTGCACTGAGTCTGTTACAGCGCTGTGGAGGAATTTTGCTCCACTCATCTATGCAGAATTGTTGTAATTCAGCCACATTGGAGGGATTTCGAACCTTCTTTGTAAGGTTATGCCACAGCATCTCAATAGGATTCAGGTCAGGTTCATTCAGCTTCATTTTGTTTTTCTCCAGCGGTTTTGGTCTTGGAACTCTGACATGCAGATCATTTTTGCCGTCTCTTTCTTCTGGTGGAGTCATGAACATGGACCTTAACTGAGGCAAGTGAGGCCTGCAGTTCTTTGGATGATGATGGGGGGTCTTTTGTGAACTCTTGGATGATTAGCTGTGCTCTTGGGGTAATTTTGGTCGGTCGGCCACTCCTGAGAAGGTTCTCCACTGTTCCATGTTTTTGCCATGTGTGAATAATTTCTCTCACTGTGGTTCTCTGGAGTCCCAAAGCTTTAGAAACGTCTTTATAACCTTTTCCAGACTGATAGATCTCAATTACTTTCTTTCTCATTTGTTTCTGAATTTCTTTGGATCTCGGCATGATGTCTGGCTTTTGAGGATCTTTTGGTCGACTTCACTTTGTCAGGCAGGTCCTATTTACGAGATGTATTGATTGTAAACAGGTGTGGCAGTAATCAGGTCTGGGATTGGCGAGAGAAATTTAACTTAGGTGTGATAAACCACAGTTTTAACAGAGGGGCAATCACTTTTTCACACAGGGCCATGTAGTTTTGGATTTAGTTTTCCCTCAATAATAAAAAACCTTGTGTTCACTTGTGCTCTCTTTTTCACACCACTGTATGTAACAGTTATTTTTGTGTTTTTCCATTATTTTGTGTGAATTTGTGTGTTGTCTCATGGAGCACCTCGGACTTCCTGGAGGAACGTCGTTTCACTTCACACTGTACCGTAGTGTATATGGTGACTTGAACCCACTTATTTCATCCTTTATATAGTGTGTGTTTGTTAAACTTGTAGATGTGAGATGCCTTGATTATTTATTTAATAAAGTCGTTTCCATGAAGTCGAGCTTATTGTTTCCTATATTATATCTTGGTAGTCGGTGCCTCGACTTAAACAAAAGGAAGGAGATATCGAATATCCACTTGTGCAGAAACAAAGAGATTGCACGAATGCCCTTTTGGCGTCAAACTCGATTGGCTTCTTAGAAACATGAATGTCACCTGACTGACTGCTTACAGTAGGGTGAAGGTTGCTAGTGCTTACTGGGTGTCATCAAAAATTAAGCTAATATAGGTGAAAGAGACCACACATAGCATAGGACATTACTGGGATTTTCTCTTTAGCTACAGGAGCAAGTGGAAACTAAAAACTTCAATTTCTTTGACTAGTCTGTCTGTCTGTCTGTCTAACTGTCAATGTATCTGCATATATCTATGTGTCTGTCTATCTATTCCAATCTTCCTTTCTGTCTGTCTGTCTGTCTGTCTGTCTGTCTATCAGTCTATCTGTCTGTCTGTTTGTCTGTCTGTCTGTCTGTGTCTGTCTTTGTCTGCATATATATTCATTTGTCTGTCTGTCTGTCTGTCTGTCTGTCTGTCTTTGTCTACATATATATGCATTTCTCTGTCTGTCTGTCTGTCTGTCTGTCTGTCTGTCTGTCTTTGTCTACATATATATGCGTCTGTCTGTCTGTCTGTCTGTCTGTCTTTGTCTACATATATATGCATTTGTCTGTCTGTCTGTCTTTGTCTGTATATATATGCAGTTGTCTATCTATTTATCTATCTGTCTGTCTGTCTTTATGTTTGTCTTTCTTTGCCCATTGATCTGTTTTTCTGACTGCATTATTCAGTTTTTTTTTTATCTCCTGATCTTTGTAAACATTTTTTTCACTGATTCCTCACTCTGTTGGTGAAGGTTTGTAAAATAACCACAGAAAAGGATAAAAAAAAAAAAAGTTAATTGAGTTTATTATATTCAATTATATTTATTCACACAGTCCAGTATTCAGAATACACCTCACCACTACTACATGGTCCTCAATGGAATTGAGAGGTGTGTGTTTCTTGTGCTGGTGCATTTGTGTTATATCTTGTCCGATTTTGGTTGCACCAACCCCCATCCCTGTCATGCTTATGTTTCCAGGGCTGAATAATTTAGGGGCTACCTGGCAATATGTGGCTACATGATAGCGTTGCCCAAAGGGACAGGAAAATGCCTGCCGTAGATCAGGTGAAATGATCCCTATATACCTCATCTTCTTTTTTTTTTTTTTTCTTTACCTGAAACCTGAGAGGTGAAATGTAAACCCTTACTGCTTTTTTTTCCACACCTCACTCCTTCTCCTGTTCAAGAACCGCGTAGTGACGCCTTAGTCTTCGCCTTGGCAAGTTCGAGTTAAGATCGATTTGGGACGGTGGGATACTGCTACTCGTGAAAATATTGCGTCGCAAAGATATTCTGTCTCCTTTGGGAGTGACGGGAAACTTTGGTTCGATCCTCTGTTGCCGCCCGGCTCCTTGCTGTACCCTGAACTAGAGGCTGACCAGGTTTTTTTTGACTACCAAGACTTTTTAGAGACACTTTACAGCAACGGTGACTTCGAAAGGTATGCTGATCATTCCATGAAGATACATCCCATTGTTGAAGCAAGCAACCATCTGGAGGATCCCATGGCTGTAAGGGGCACTGTACCTCCTCCTGATTATTACCCGTTTGACACTGCTTTATCTGCTCAGCCGCCTGAGGATCTGCAGGGATATTATCGAGGAAGCCACCAGCTTCTTAGCAGATCAGGCTCGCATTATGGGCTGGGCGCAGGAGGGGTTAGAGCTGCCTGGGATCAAGGCCAAACTCGGGCTCCTACTCGTGCACCTACACCTGGCTCCGCTCCACCGCCACCGCCACCTCCTCCTCCACCTCCACCTCCACCACCCACGGCTCATGAGTTGAGCCGTTTGTACAGGGATTCTCTAGCCTTTCCAGACAGTCAGCGTATCCGCAGTAGGGCCTCCTCTCCTTCCTGTTTTGCGATTGTGGGTGATCAGGGCCATTCTGGTTACAACGAAGTCAACGGCCTTCATCTTGACCACCCTCAGTCGACCTGTATCATGATGGACCCTGCTCCCACTTCTATTGTGGATGGAAGGGGAATGTCGGCTTATGGAAACGTACCTGCTCAAAGGATGGCCTACGATCCTGCCTATGATGCCAGCCAGGCTATGATGGCTTCTACACCAGCTCAGCTCACACCTGGGATCTCAACTCACCACCCATCAGCAGCTGTTACCATGGACCCAAAGAGGACTGTGGATTCGAATTTTCTCAATTACATGCGTACTGAGGGTTTATCTGAAAGCACAATTTCCCTGCTGTTGCAGCAGGGCTTTGACTCCACCGGCATGCTGTCCATGATAGAAGAGCATGATATTCGCTCCCTGACTTCAAATCTCGGACAGGCCCGGGTGCTCTCCAGGGTGGTGCTTAACTGCAAGACCGGGGGCACCGCAGTTCCAACAATGCGTGGCCGCTCTAACAGTTTCAGCCACCGTAATGATCTTTACACACAGCCTCAAGGTTTGACTATGGAAACCCACCTTTTGCAGCAGCCCTCCAACACTTTGCAGACCATGTCTCCAAGGATAGGCGAGTTTATCAACCGCAGACCAAGCAGTGCACCTTCTCAACATCTGATAGAACCTACAAGCTATACTGGGGCACGTTCTCTTGGCGGGCTTCCGGCCAATCCTACGACATATGGCACTTCAATGCCGCAGACACGACCGCTAGTCATGTACAACCCCCATACCGGTCTGCCGATGTCAAGCCACCCTCAGCCGCAACAGTCAGGGATTTTGGGGACATCTGGTTTAGTAACCAAAGCTTTCACCACGCCAGTAGAGTTGATGAAGAGAGCACCTAGTCTACCTCATATGTCTCAAACCGCGAATACTCACCATAGTCCCCAGCTTTTAAGGAAAGGGGTTCCTGCTTTGGACAGTGGGGTCGTATCTACAGGGACCAATGTCCAGTCTCAGACCTTTAACAATAAGATGACTCGCCGTACTGGTCCTCCAGTCATTGTTTCAACCATGGCTACACCAGAAACAAGTAAAAAAAAAAACTTCACTTCTTTAAATAATCCTTCTCTTCTTCCTATTATCCATATCTAGATATAGCATCTGTATATTTTGTATCTATTTTAGATGATTAAGATTTTGATTGATGATTTATCGCTGTTCACTCCTGCTCCAAAGAATTGACCATTTTTCCATGGTCTTTTTTTCTTCATTCTCTGGAGCAGGTACTCAGATTGTCCTCAGGTCCTCAGCTTGTGAACTTTTCTACGTGTTGTAAACAGTATACCTTTTGGAAACTCAGTTTAAATGATTTGAAATTTGTGCATTGATTTCACTTGAGCTACCACAGCATCATGAAAACCTTCAGTTAAATGTGTACTTGAGGCTTATCTTTGTGTTTGTGTGATAGCGATAGTGCTCTGTAGCTATGCTAAGGGCATAAGCTTCAGCTTTTAAGCTGATGTCTTTTTAATAGGGGGCAACATTTGTAAATGTAAATGACACTAATTAGAACTAGCTAGCTATCCTGACTATCATGTAGCATATCTAATGAAGAGTGGAAAAAGCAGAGGAATATCTGCAGAAGTTTGTAGACACTTGAGCATTGAAGATTGGTATGTGCTTATTTTTGAATTCCACATTGAGTCTCTATTTGCTGTTATAATAACCTCCAATCTTCTGGAAAGTTGTTCCACTATATTTTGTGGAGATTTGTATGAGATTCTTTCAGACACAAGTGTGTTAGTAAAGTACCGGTACTGATGTAGGTGAGGTGAAGAGAGCAGTCAGTGTTCACATTCATTCATGTTTAATAGAGTTGGAGCTCTCTGGAGATCTTCATGGAGCTGGCTTTATGCACATGATTGTGCATTGTCATGGAGCTGGAACAGGTTTGGGTCTCCTAGTTCAAGTGCCTTCACCCAAACCATGTTCCAACATCCAACATTGTCTGATACAAGCGTGTGTCTCCACGTTTTTGGTAAAAGCTTGAGGAAGAACCAGATCTGAGTGGAAAAGTCAGGTGTCCCAATACTTTTGGCAATAGAGTATATTCTATTCTATATTTTATATTTACTGTGTGATACCAAGCAGTTAGTTCTATTGGACTTTCCTTCTCTGCTGAAGTAAAAATAGCCTCAAATCCCTAAAATCTCTTTAGAGCTAATAGGATGCAGGAGGCACGTGCACGTGACTACACTGACGTTTTTAAGATACCAGATTTGATCTAGTGGAAAAAAAAACAACTGAAATCATCAGTAAACTAATATTTTTTTATTATATAGCACAATAATAGCAATTATGCTATAATAAATTGTTTTATATATTTTTTATATCATTTATAATTATTATAGATTATAATTAATTAATATATTTGTATTATTGAATAGAAAAAACTAAGCTTCAATTTGATTGGTCTTAATGTTTTTCAATTTTCTGGAACTGGAAGCTGATTGGTTAATTGGTATACATTTTTTAACCTGATCGATTATACAGGTTTTTCAAAGTTTTTTTAAATGCAGTCTTACTGGTTAAACTGGTATTATTCGTTTTTAACTGCAGCCTGATTGGTTAAACTGGTATTCAATGCTTAAGTGGCAATTTGATTGGTTAAAATGGCATTATTGGTTTTCGAGCTGCACTTCTATTGGATAAACTGATAGAGGGTCTTTCCAAGCTGCAAATGGATTAGTTAAACCAGTGTCCAATGTTTAAGCTTTATTTTAATTGGTTAATTTGGTAGGCAATGTTTTTATCTGTAATCATATGGGATAATTTGGTATTATTGGTATTTTAGCTGCAGTCTGATTGGTTAAGCTGGTAGTAGATTTTTCTGAGTTACAAAAACATTGGTTTAGTGGGTATTTATTGTTTGAGCTGCAGTCTGATTGGGTAAATTGGTATTAGTGGTTTTTGAGCTGCAGTCTAATCGGTTAAATTCAGGGTTAAATGTTTTTTTTTTTTGTTTGTTGTCATTCTGAGGTCACCTCCACCATACTCCAAAGAATTCGATTTCTTGTTAATTTTTGTTGTTTGACCAAATCCATGTTAGTGTCACTCTGTAATTAGCATTAGCGTCTGAACAGGAACGTGACGACATGTTTTCATGTTTTCATGTTTTCTTTGCTAACCCGTAAGTCCTGCTTAAACAGGCTGGTGTCTGGGGGGCGAGGCAGGGGCGAGGCTCCCGGGTTGGTTGGTTCGGTTCGTCACGCATCACAGAGATCCTTCTTTAGCATGTATTATGCATGGAGACTGCATGTGCTAAAGGCCAGTCTTTGTCAGAGAAGAGTGTCAGGCGTCAATAATTAATCAGCATGTGTGTGTGTGTGTGTGTGTGTGTGTGTGTGTGTGTGTGTGTGTGTGTGTGTCAGGCTATTTGGGTGTTCTGTATGGTGTTTATTGGAGGTCAGGGGATGGTTTCTGATTGGTCGAGGTCATGTGATCGGGAGATTGCTGTACCTGATGTACTGTAGTAACAGTAGCATTAACTTTTTCAGTATATTTCACTTCTACTTCTTTCATCTTTCATTCACTTATTCTTTCTTACCTTCTTTCTTTCCTTTATTCCCATTTCCTTTTTTCCTTCCTTCTTGCACTTCTGAAGTGTCTTTCCTTCTTACTACCTTACTGCCTTACTGCCTAAAGTCAGTCTGTCTTTCTGTCTTCTTTCCTTCCTTCCTTTCCAACATTTCTTTACTGCCTGACTTTCTTCTTTTTTAATCTCTTCCTGCTTTTTTGCCTTCCTGAAGATTCCATTCCATGAATTCTTAAAATTACTACTCTTTTCCTTCCTTCCTTTCATCCTCCTTCCTTCCTTCCTTCCTTAATTCCTTCCGTCTTTCCTACCATCATTTCTTCCTTACTAATGTTTCCTTCCTTGCTGCTTTACTAAAGTTTCTTTCTTTCTTTCTTTCTTTCTTTCTTTCTTTCTTTCTTTCTTTCTCTTTCTTTCTTTCTTTCTTTCTTTCTTTCTTTCTTTCTTTCTTTCTCTCTCTCTCTCTCTCTCTCTCCCTTCATCCCTCTATCCTTGTTTATTTCTGTCCATGTCCTCAGTGCAGTATCCTTCCGTCTGTACCTGACATTTGTTGCTCTGTAATTTCCGGCCCATAATGCCCCTCTCGCCTCGCTTTGAGTGTGCAGTAAGTGTGTTGCTAGGCGACAGTGTGGGGGTGATTGTGGGGTGATGGGGGTGATTGTGGGGTGATGGTGGGGGTAATCACACAGAGATAATGTAAGTGTTTAAAGAAGCAGAGACTCTTTAATCCACACACTGATGTGTGTATCAACACACTCACTGCTCTTACAGGGAAATATCCAGAAGCGCCGACTTTGCATAATTGGATAGAGATATGTGTGAGCGTGCGTGCATGTGTGTGTGTGTGTGTGTGTGTGTGTGTGTGTGTGTGTGTGTGTGTGTGTTTATGTGTGTGTAAAGGCAGGCATTAAAGAAAATCTGCATAGATGCTTTTTAGCTATTGTGCTGCACAAACATTTAAAGAGCCACACACACACACACACACACACACACACACACACACCCTAACTGTGTGTGTATGTGCATGTGGTGTGTATTCTGATATTAGCATGATCATTGTTTGGAGAATGTGCCGCCTGCTGAAAGCGACAAATATCATTTTCCTTTACGCATCAACAAATGTCAAAAAAAAAAAGTAAACAAAATACAAAAAAAATACATTTAAGAAACAAAGAATAATAATTCTTTTTAATTTAATCAAATAAATATTTATCAATCAAACACATTAAAACATAAAAAAAAGAACTAAGCAGAAAACATGAAGAAATTAATTTTAGAAACAAATAAATGAATATTTAGAAATAAATAAATTATACATTTATATACAAAACAATTGTTTGTTTAACAAGCAAATAACTTTTTTTAAATAAATCTGCAGAATAAATTTTTTTTTTTTTAAAACAAAACAAAAACTTATTTTTTTAAGCAAACAAATAAATGGATAAATGGTTTGGAAATAAACAAATACAAATATTGTATACTGTTTTAGATCAAGATAAATAATAAATTGTATTTATTTATTTATTATTTAGTTTAATTTATTATTAGTTTATTTTAGAAACAAACTAATTCACTAATTAATTGTAATTTAGCAGAAATTCAAATGAAGCCCAGAATCACGTTGTCTACATTTAAAACTCTTTATTAATTGAAAAGCTGAAAACTGAGAGAAACTCTCTTTCACTGCAGTCTTTTGTTTATCAGACGTTTGTTCCTCTGTGGAGCCTCCATGAGTCGAATCCCGTCCTGCTCTCACTGACGTTATAGCAGCTACAAACACACGTTCTCTCCCCGTCCTTTCTTTAGAGACACCGTAAAGAAGCGTAACCTCCTCTGTCCTGAAGATGTAGGAGATCTTCCTCTGACACTGGAGACTCCTTCCTTCAGTGTATCGTTATATAGAACACTCAAATACAAAAGGGTAGTTTAATAATAATATTGTTCAGTTATATATGTGTGTGTGTGTGTGTGTGTGTGTGTGTGTGTGTGTGTGTATAAAACCTATTGGATTGGGGGAGGGGCAGCTTTCTGTAGAAGTCACTGCTGATTGGTTAATTCTATAAGAAGAGTATTAACAAACCGGTCTGGACTCGGAGCTTAGCCTCCGTCTCTCTCACACACACACACACACACACACACACACACACACACACTCACACACACACAAACACTATGGAACTGTCGGTGGCTCGGACGGAAACTCGTACAGGTCTGTAAAGGGGTTATAGCTGGTGCTGATTTTGCACGTGTGCCTGTCTGTGTTTGTGTGTGTGTGTGTGTGTGTGTGTCTGTCTGTGTTTGTGTGTGTGTGTGTCTGTGTGTCTGTCTGTGTTTGTGTGTGTGTGTGAGCAAGAAAGAACGAGAGACATTGCTGGATAATCTAAAGATTTAAAAGGTTTAGGGAGAGGTGGGGTTTGGAATTAGTGGGAGGGGCTAATCATCGTACCTGCTGATCTGAAGTCAGTATGAAGGTTTAATCCAACGTGTGTGTGTGTGTGTGTGTGTGTGTGATGCTTTTCATCACACCCTTGTTTTTGACTTATAGTTTACCTGTTAGAGATACAGAAGTGATGATGGTCGGCATGGCGACCGATGCCCTCTTTGATCTGTTGTCATGGAGAAAGTCGCTGGGCAACCGCAGCTGCATGATGAAAAAAAACGTAGAAACTGTAGGAAAGATGGAGAAATGTTCTGATTTCCTGTGGTGACATCATGGGGAAAGTTTCTGTGCTGTGTGTGTGTGTGTGTGTGTGTGTGTGTGTGTGTGTGTGTGTGTGTGTGTGTGTGTGTGTGTGTCTCAGCCTCTCAGATCAATGTGGACTGGAAATAGCAGAGAATATAATCGAATGATTAACATTATGTGAGACCTCATTCTGATACCTCGTTCTGATCCTTCACAGTGAAACCTCATTTTGGTTCCTCATCATGATCCTTTAGTGATACCTCGTATTTTATACCTTGTTCTGATCTTTCTCAGAGATACCTCGTTCTGATATCGTCCTGCACAGAGGAACCAGAACTTCCTCAACAACATACATCAGTGTTGAATGTGAACAATGCTCTAGTACCCCACAGCCGTGCCCCAAAGTCTGGTGGAAAGCCTTCCCAGAGTAGTGTAGATCACAATAAGAGGAATGAGGAAGTAATAGTGGAATGAAATGTTCTATTAGCATGTTAGCTCACATTGTAGAGTGGTGGTGATGTGAGGGAAGGTCTTGAAGGACCATTGTCATGCACAGGTCAAGGTGAACTTGGTGGAGGTTGGTGGTTCTTTATTGGTTTCAGCGAGGTGTTAGGGCTTTATGGTGACGTATTGTCTTCACACCCAGGTATCTGTACCAGTGTGAAAAGCCTGCTAGGCTGTGAGGGTAATTAGGACATGGGAGGCAGATTAGAGAGAGCAGCTCTGTGCTCCGCTCTGTCTTTACCAGCTCTTTCTCCTGTTCATGGCTGGTGCTTGAGCACGCCCATCCTGATGCGTTTTTTTCAGAATTTCATTCACCACAAACATAGAGTTTTGTAAGCACAGAAGGTACTAAACTCCCGCTGTCTGTCTCTTTCTCTCTGCAGGTATTAGGCCTCAGATCATGAATGGCCCCCTGCACCCTCGCCCGTTGGTGGCGCTGTTGGATGGACGTGACTGCACTGTCGAGATGCCCATCCTCAAAGACCTGGCAACCGTGGCCTTCTGCGATGCTCAGTCCACACAGGAGATACACGAGAAGGTAAGAAGAAGGAAAGGATGACACGCTCCAAAAAAATGTACTCAATTTACTTATATATATTGGGGACATTAAGATTCACTACGGAGAACGAGGCGTGTCCTGAGAGTCACATAGAATACAGATTAAAATGGCAGAGGTAGAGCTGTAACTTCCTGCACACAGAACAGGAAAAAACGAATCGGATCGTAATGGGGATCAGCCTTTGTTATTGAGATGCGCATCCCTAACGCCATTTCTAGGCAAAGAAAACTAAGATGCCCTGCCACCACCCCAAAGCCACCCCAAAGCCGCCCCGCCACCACAACGCCTACTTAAATTGTTTAAAAGTTTTTTTGCACAAGTTCAATATACCGTATATTGTTTAAATACTTAATTTCAGGCAATTTTGCAATGATTATTAAATGTGTACATTTTTTATGGAAGGTTGCGATTCATTTGTATGGGGTGGGGGCAGAGCATTGTGGTCGGAGGGTGGAACCATTAGTAGGGGGACAAAAAGGCTAAAAACAGCCCTGTGCCCATCCCTAATATATATACACACTATGTGGCAAAAGTATTGGGACACCTGACTTTACCAAGCCATATGTGGTTCTTCCTGGCTTTGTTCCCCAAATCATGAGGAGATGCTTTCCATGGGTTGGAGTGAGAAGATCTTCTGCTATAGAGCTCTTGATCCCTATTGAACACCTTTGAGATAAATTGTTCACACTGCAGCATGTATCAGTATCAGACCCCTGGTATATCCTGCTCACACCGACTCTATTTCTCTCTCGAATATTCTCAGAAAGTGGTTGCGATATGTCTTTCTCTCTATCGGAGTCCGTCCTGCCGGGTCTCATCTCTTCTTTAGATTACTGTAATTATCACATGGCACTGTTTCATCTCTCGTTATGCAGAAACCGAGGTCAGACAGAGTACAGGGGGGTGGTAGAGACGCTAAGCGCTAAGTGCGCCGATGCTGTCGCTCTCCCGCTCGCCGTTCGGGGCCGTTAGCCTGATCGTTATGTGTTATTAAAATGTCCAGCGGCCGTCGGGGTGTAATAACTGAGCATCTGAATAAAGAGGCACTTCACATCAGAGCACAGGTGTGTGTGTGTGTGTGTGTGTGTGTGTGTGTGTGTGTGAGAGAGAAAGAGAGATGCTAATATGGTGGTAATATTTACCTTGATCACATTCAGTGAGAGTCGTCCTTGTAATAATTTTCAAGAGAAGAGACGAGAATTAGAACTGCCGAGAAAATTAGAAAGGGGGAAAAAATGACCAAGGTTTAATATTCATCCATCCAAAAGTATTGGGACAGTTGACTTTTCAACCCATATGTGCTTCTTCTCCAAACCCTTAGCACAAAATCAGAGGTACACAACTGTCTTTGGATGCTTATGGAATATGTCCCTCGAACTAGGAGTTTCCCAAATCTGTTCCAGCAGGACATTTGTCTTGTTGGCTCACCATTGGTCTCGATTTATGCTGCTTTGTCGGCCATGTTGGCTCAACTGCAGTCTAGTTTTATTTAGCATTGTCGGCCATGTTGGATCAACATTGGTGTGGTTTTATGTTGTGTTGTCGGCCATGTTGGATCAACACTGGTGTGGTTTTATGTTGTGTTGTCGGCCATGTTGGATCAACACTGGTGTGGTTTTATGTTGTGTTGTCGGCCATGTTGGATCAACATTAGTGTGGTTTAATGTTACCTTGTCGGCCATTTTGGCTCTAATGCTTTGTGTTTTGATCCACACAGGTGCTAAACGAGGCGGTCGGTGCCATGATGTACCACACCATCACTCTGACTCGCGAGGATCTGGAGAAGTTTAAAGCTTTACGCATCATCATCCGCATCGGCAGCGGATACGACAACATCGACATTAAAGCCGCAGGGGAGCTGGGTACGGATTTATATCTCCTTCAGCGATCTTCAGTGAACTTCATTAACAAGTTTTCCTGGGATCCTAAAAAAAACATTCTTGATTTGAGGTGTTCCTCAGAAGGTTTTTGGAACTAAGCATGGTTTTTGTTCCTCAGAAATTCCTGGGTTCCTAAACAAAATTCTGCTTTGTGGTGTTTTTAGAAGGTTCCTGTGTTTCAGATAAAAAATAAATCATGTTTTTTGTAGTGTTCCTCCAAGGGTTCCTGGGTCCTGAAAATGTGTGTGTGTGTGTTGCAGGCATTGCAGTGTGTAACATTCCCTCAGCGGCGGTGGAAGAGACGGCAGACTCCACTATTTGTCACATCCTGAACCTGTACAGGAGAAACACGTGGTTGTACCAGGCTCTCCGTGAGGGCACGCGGGTCCAGAGCGTGGAGCAGATCAGAGAGGTGGCATCAGGAGCAGCACGAATCCGAGGAGAAACGCTTGGCCTCATCGGGTTCGGTCAGCAACGTTCTCAATCTTCTCTTTCTTATTCCCCAAACTTCTCCTGAATGTTTACTCTCCGCCCCCAATTAAGGATTAGCCAATGAACATTTAAATGTAGAATGATTGACAGTTGAATAGTTTTTCTCATGGCTCTGAGGAGGAACTTTGATTTATTTTTCTTTTCAATCTTTTTTCTTCTTTCTTTCTTTCTTTCTATCTTTCTTTCTTTCTTTTCTTTTAAAGTCTTGTATTTTTCTTTCTTTCTTTTCTTCAACTTTCTTATCTTTTTTATCTATTTGTATTTTATTTTATCCTAATTTCTTTTTGTCCTCTCTTTTTCTTTTCTTCAATTTTTCTTTTCTTTTCTACAATCTTTTCCTTCCTTTCCTCCTTTCTTTTTTTCTTCTTTTTTCTTTCTTTTCTCAAATTAGTAATTTTTATTTCTTTGCTTTAATCCCTCTTTTTTTTCTCAAATTTTTCTTTTTTATATATATAAATTTTCTTTCTTCCTTCTATCCATCCATCCATTTATCAGGAATATTCGTAAACTTCTCTCTTTGATTTCTGA